>NW_027186315.1:10595487-10637077 GCF_028583685.1 Petaurus breviceps papuanus
AACCCTTATAAATTCTGTACATACTTATTCAACTTCCACAGCCACTCAAATCATTAATCTACCAACTCTGAAATCAGGTCCCCTAGAGCAAGGCGGGCTTACTATACCCCACCCTCCCTCAGGTTTCTAGGGAAATCTTATAGAGCAATACAGTTCTCCTAATGCTATAAACTAGAGTTGTCATTCTGGTGTGTTCTGCACAATACCAATTGCAAGTTATATTTAACATTCCCTGATATCATTGATTGGCACAGTGATTGGTGTGCCAGTGTCATTTAACCAATGAACATCAATTAGCTTTGACAAAAGAATATTTCCTGAGAAGATATAGCTTGAACAACAGTACAAATATTTTCTCCCAATAATTGAGGGCACACTCTTTCCTATACCATGTCATCTTGGGGAGAGTGGGCTCAAACTTAAAGCAAATATTACAAAGCATTTGCCTCCAGAACAATCACTTCTGAATAGAGCACAGGTGATAGACAAGTTGCTCTCTTTCATTTGCTTTTGATTCACTGCTATATTGAATCAGGCAGGTCACTTGGGGAGTTTTTCTTCAGTGGGCCCAACTATGCACAAACTATAGTCTAAACTCCTTTCAGTAGACATCTAATAGCTGGCTTTTCAGATGCTTTGAAGTCTCACCCACACCATATACAATACCCCCTCATCTAAAGCAATGAAGAATAAGCAGAATAGAGACAGAAGAAATATCACAATGATGTGTACATGATTAATTCTGAGCCAGAAGAGAAGAGTAGGCCACTAAACATAGCTCTCTCTAACCACCTGGAAGCTTGCAGAAGACTGAGACTCCTTATTCAAATGTAGCCAAGCAGGAAAATTAGTGATTATTATAATAGGTAAGTACTTTTTGCAATGCACCTGAAGTTCATACTTAGCAGTCAATCAAGAGTCCTTTTATTCCTGCCCCCCCCCCCCCCCCAAGTAGGCAGACAGAAACAGTTGTAGAATAGTTTCACGTTCTCTGAACTGGATAGCACTACTCCACAGGATCATGCATTTCTAGAAGAAAGCTCCAGAAATCTCTCTCTATGGCGTGGCAATAGGCTGTGCATGCTGAGTATTCTCTAAGGGCAGTGGATCCATTGACCAGTCACTTGTTGCATGAGTATACTTAAGTAGCTATTTCTGAGGAAAATTTTTATATTGATCGATTGATTTGGTCTATCTTTTTTTGTAAACTCACCTAGACAGTGTTTCTCCAATGTCTATTAAGAATTTTAAAATGCTGGTTGTATTGAAATGAATCTAAATAAATAAATGTAGTGATAACTATTTAATTGCTTGTATAAGTATGCATTCATAGATGGCTATCAACAAAACTGTGTGTGAAATTAAAAATTCTTTCATACAATTATACCCCTCATTAAACCTAAATAGTCTGAATTTGTCCCAAAGACAACTTATATTTTCTGAACATTCTCCTTTCCTTTCCTTCCCATTACTGGTTACCTCTTTATAAAAAAAAATGTGTCTGACCTGTTTCCCATTTTGTAAGGCTATAATCTCCTTATTGGCACATTAATTTATGCTATTGGCTGCTATTAGGTGAATGAATTACTGTTTATTTGATCAGAAACCTTCTGGTCAAATGAGAGAAATGTTTAAAAGTGCTTTGCAAAAAAAATGCTACATATTATTATTTAAATATTTTCATTCTTTGCTTCATAATAACACCTTTTCAATGATACAATACTTCAGAAGTATCTAAGGTTTGGCTATTACAAAAGCTATGTAGATAGAAAAGATTTTTAGAGCCTCATGATGGCCCTTTAGCATTTCTCACAAGAGCCAAATTCACATATGTTTAACACATAGTGATTTAAGACCGACTCTATGTAATCGTAAGGGAAGCAAAATAGGAAAAGGATTTATTATTTAAACTTTAAAGTTGATTTAGGGTGGGGATGATGTTTAAGTAGCTGTTTAATCAACTAAACACTTTGCAAGCAGAAATAATATAATAATCTTATAACAGCACCATGTTGAAAGTTTATGACTAAAAACAGTAGAGATTTCTTTCTTAGCTAAAAATCTGACTGAGCAACACAAATAATACTCTTCCACAAAGTGTTTCACCAAAGGTGTTCATTCCAATAAGACTATAGTGAAAGAATATCTAGCAGCTTGTATTAAATAATTCCCCATGTGAACACCTGAAAGCAAAACTTATAGTTGCAAAGGAATCTTCTGTGCATCATAATCAAATCTATGCTGACTCATCTTTTTTTTCTATGCCATTTCCCTCAATGATCAGAGGACATATTTGTACTTCACTGAGAGACTCATGAACAGATTAACATTTCCACCTTCTCAAATGGAAGTTCAAAGTAAATGAATCATACATTGGATATAAAGACTAAAGAGGATTAAGTGAAATTGTCCAAAGTATTTCATGAAACTAATAGCAAGAAAATCATACAATTTGAACTTACTTATATCTTGTAATTTTTTTTAAGAATTTCATTTCTATAGAAGAAAAAGGAAATGTTTTAAACAGAGGTGTCTGTGACACCAGGAGTCTTCTCACTTTCTCAGAAGTTAAAAAAAAACCTCCTTGTCTACAAAATATTCTCTGAGCAGTTATAGCTATGAAATGGAAATTATTTTGTGCACTTTGTAGATTAATTCCACTGTATGTGTTCAAGAAACGGATTTCTCACAAGACTATATAAAAAGAGGGAAAATTAATACCATAAGGGTTTGGGAAGAATGACTATTTCCTACCCACGGAACTTGCTCTCACTAGAGTCACTGAAATCCTCCTGGTGAGTGAGAATCACACTTAAAGTTTAGCATTTAACCTTGCTGAATGTTATTCCATGTATAACATTGTACTGAGGTCAGGGAAAGAAGTAACTGAAATTCAAGAAATAGGAAATCACAAAATGTTATAAATCACAAGGATCTAGAGATAGTCTAGTCCAGCCACTTCATTTTATATATGAGAAAATTGAACCTAGAGAGACTAAGTTACTTACTTAAAGTCACATAGATAATCAGTGACAGAGGTAGACAGAGAACCCTGATTTCATGATATCTACTTTTGTGTACTTGCCACTTCCAAATTCTCCCTTTAACCACAGAGATATATGATGAGAAATCAGAACTCAGTAGAACATATTTTCCTCAAAGACACACATAAAATAGTACCAATATTTGTTATATTTTGCTTAAATTTTTAAAATTCTTAAATGCTAACCATGTTAGCAATGGATTTTATGTTTTTTTTTTCTTTTTTAGAACATGATCTCAAGGAATAGGGCACATTATTAGATCTACTTTACACAATGAAAAATAGTTGTTTAATATTACTTGATTTGATGGTACTATCAGAGGAAAACTTTCTATTGGCTATAAATATTAGAGAATTAAAGTAGAGTCCAGGAACCAAGAACAAGAATAACATATATGTGTGTATGCATATATGTGTGTGTGGTAAGCTTGTATATGCACATATATGTATTATGCACACATGGGTACATGTATGTATGTATTTTTGTACACAGAAGATCTTTGTGTATTCCAAAGAAGAGAGTAAAATAAGGTAGCTCACTTTGTTGCAAATCAAACTATAGAATTCTTTTTTGGGGGGATAAAGAGGATCAAAATGTGGAACAAGAAGAAGACAACAAATTCAAAACTCTTGCATCAAAAATCTCCAAGAAAAATATAAACTGATTACAGGTAATGGAGGAGTTCAAGAAGAATTTTGAAAACCAAATAAGAGAAGTGGAGGAAAAATTGGGAAAATAAATCAGAATGATGCAAGACAATCATGAAAAAGGATTCAGATGCATGACTGAAGAAAATAACACCTTAAACAATAGAATAACTCAACTGACAAAGGAGGTCCATATGAATGAACTTTCCCTCAGATGCTTTATGAGAAAGAAGGCAGAACAAAGATGGGGTGGAGCCAAGATGAGAGATGAAATGCAAAAACTTGCCTGAGCAGTTCCAAATTCCCCTCCAAACATCTTTAAAATAAAATCTCAAAATGAATTAAAAAGTGATAGAACATACAAAAGATAAGGTAAATTGTTTTTCTAGACCAAGACAACCTAGAACATCATCAAGAAAGGTCTGACTCATCAGAGTGAATGGGGACAGAGTTCAATGGAGGCAATGCTTAACAAGAACAGCAGCAAGCCTTTATTTTTTAAATTTTTTAATGCTTTATTAACTTCTGATTTACATCATTCTTTTCCGCCAGATTTTGAGTTACAAATTTTCTCCCCATTATTTCCCTACCCACCGCCCCAAATTAGCAGTCCAACAGGATATCCCCTCTTCCAGTCTGCTCTCTCCCATATTTTCTCCCATATGCCTTTTGACGTTTCCAGTGGATCTGTATGCCTCAGAGCCTGTATATCTTATTTCCCAATTACATTTAAGATGGTATTAATAAAGGTATATATATATATATATATACATATATATTTGAATATTTGATTTTAAAACTTTGAATTTCAGATTCGTTCCCTTCCTTCCTTGTCACCCATCCTTACTGGGAAGATAAGCAGTTCAGAATAGGTTGTACATGTATGGCTAATGTAAAACAATAACTTAGTAGATATAATGTAAAAGACTGACTATATATCCCTCCCTCATATCCCACCTCCCACTTGTTCTATTCTCTTCTTTGATCTTCTCCCTTTTCAAAAGTGGGTGCTTCCAAATTCCCTCCCCCCCAGCCTGAACTCCCTTCCATCATACCCCCTCTCATCTCCTTCCCCCCCTACTCTCCTGGAGGGTGACATACCCTATTTAGTGTGTATTTCACACCCTACTCAAGCCAAACTCAATGGGAATAAAGTTGACCCTTTTGCCTTCCTATTCTTCCCCTCCATTGTAACCCTTTTCCCTTGCCTCTTCTGTATGAGATAATTTACCCCATTCTGTCTCTCCCCATCTCCTCTCATTTTATTCCTCTCATCTCTTAATTTCACTTTTTAAGTATCATCCCTTCCTGTTAAATTGGTCCTGTGCCCTCTATCTATATACCTGTAAACATCTAAACACACATTCACATATGTATTCATATGCCCATATACCATTACATATATATTTTTAATCCCTTCAACTACTGAGAAAAGTTTCATAAGTTACAATTATTGTTTTTCCCTGTAGGAATGTTAATAGTTCAACTTTGATAAGTTCCTTATGATTTCTTTTCCCTGTTTACCTTCTCATGCTTCTCTTGCTTCTTGTATCTGAATGTCAAATTTTCTATTCAACTCTGGTTTTTTCAGCAAGAATGCTTGAAAGTCCTCTATTACACTGAATGGCCATATTTTCCCCTGAAACATGAAACTCAGTTTTGCCGGGTAGATGACTTGGTTTTAATCCCAGTTCCTTTGACCTCTGGAATATCATATTCCAAGCTCTTCAATCCTTCAGTGTAGAAGCTGCCAGATCCTGGGTTATCCTGATTGTGTTTCCACAATATTCAAATTGTTTCTTCCTGGCTGCTTGTATTATTTTCTTCTTAATCTGGGAATTCTGGAACCTAGCTATAATATTCCTAGGAGTTTTCTTTTTGGGATCTTTTTCAGGAGGAGATCGGTGGATTCTTTCAACCTCTATTTTGCCCTCTGGTACTAAAACATCAGGTCTGTTTTCTTTGAGAACTTCCTGGAGGTTGATTTCTAGGTTCTTACTTTGGTCATGGCTTTCAGGTAGTCCAATAATTTTAAATTATCTCTCCTGGATCTATTTTCCAGGTCAGTGATTTTTTCCCATGAGATATTTCACATTGCCTTCTATTCTTTCATTTGTTTGGATCTGTTTAACAGCATCATGATTTCTCATAAAGTCATTAACTTCCATTTGCTCCAATCTAATTCTGAAGCAATGATTCTTCTCATTGAGCTTTTGAGGTTCTTTTTCCATCTGGCAAATTTGGCTTTTTAAGGCATTCTTCTCCTCATTGCCTTTTTGGGCCTCCTTTGCCATTTGAGTCAGTCTGTTTTTTAAGGTATTATTTTCCTCAGTCAGGCGGTTGACTCTCATTTCATAATTTTCTTGCATCATTCTCATTTCTCTTCCCAATTTTTCCTCCACTTCTCTTATCTGCTTCTTAAGGTCCTCTATGGCCTGTAACCAGCTTGTATTTTCCTTTGAAGCTTTTGGTGCAGGAGTTCTGACTTCATTGTTTTCCTTCTATTCCATGCTTTGCTCCTTTTTGTCCCCAAAATAGGAGTGTAATTTTGGAATCTTCTGTCTGCTTTGTTTCCTTTTCCTGACCATTTTGCCAGTCAATTACTTGACTTTTGGGCTTTTTGCCACAGTAGGACTCTGCCACCAGACAGGGGAGCTTTTGTCCCAAAAGCTGGGGTTTTCTCAGCTGCCGGAGGTATTAGACGGGGGCCTTCTCTGAGGTGTCCACATGCTCTGGCAAGCTGGACACACACCCCAGGACCTCCACCCTAGACTCCAATCCAGATCCAACAGGTTAAAGCAAGAGCGATTACCGCTCAGACTGGTGCTTGGTCCCCCTACACTCTGCAGGCCAGGAGCCGAAGCTGCCAAGTGGCTCTGGCTGGCTGTGTCAGTGTCTCAGCGGCTTCTCGCCCCGAGGGTAAAAGCCACGCACTCCCACTTACTGGTCCCAAAGTCCAGACTGCACTGACTTCTCACTTTGTCCTTCACATCTATGTGCTGATAAATCTGGAAAAGGCCACAGTTGCTGCTGATCTGGAGTCCCTCCTGCTGTCAGCTGGTCAGGCCCACCCTGGGGCTAAAGCCTTGGTGTGGGGCTGGGCTGGGCTCCCAGAGCTCTGCACTGGCCAATTCCTGCCTGCTTGCCGGGCTGTCCTCCGTGGGAGGTTAGCTTCTCTGTGTCATTTTGTGGGTTCTGCAGCTCCAAAGTTTGTTTAGAGTACCCTTTTTACATGGATTGGGGAAGGTGGAACCTGGAGCTGCAGGAAGGTCGTGCTTCTACTCCGCCATCTTGCAGCAAGCCTTTAGGGCAACAGAATTAGCAGTAGCAGCTTCCAAAACTCTCAGCCCACAGATAGTTAGAGGTTTGAATGACTGATCAAAAGAAAAATACTCAGGTCTGTTTGCTGGCACTGGGTATGGGACTCTCTTCATTTACCAATGCTCAGATGCAGTGTACAGTCCTGGGTCACAGTCCCAGTGTGAAAAGGAACATTACCATATCACAGCTTGAAGGCACAGGGGAGCAGAGACATTGGTCACAGTTCCGTGGCAGAAATGTATTTGTGGTTACTCACAGATCAGAGAATAGACCAGGCCAGTAGGAAGCACACCTTTCCTTAGATTATACCACTAAAAGAGCTGCCAAAAAATTCTTTGGACAACACCTCTTCCACTCCGGGAACAAGGCCCAGCTTTAATAAAAAATTAAAGTCAATGAATAAGCTGGATAAATAGGAAGAAGAAAAAGAACAATAGAAAGTAACTATGGTGAAAGGGAAGATCAAAACAGAGACTCAGAAGAAGACAACAGTCAAAATTACTATATTCAAAGCCTGAAAGAAAAATCTTAATTGGTCTCAGGCCTAAAAAGAGCTGAAAAAGAATTTTTAAAATGAAATAAGAGAGGTAAAGGAAAAGTGGAAAAAGAAATGACAGTGATGAAAGAAAGTCATGAAAAAAAGTCGAGCTTCCTAAAGGAGGCATAAAAAAAAACACTAAAGAAAACTCAGCATTAAAAAAGAGAATAGACCAAATGGTAAAAGAAAAACAAAATCTAATGAAGAGAGGAACTCCTTAAAAAGCAAAATTGGTCAAATAGAAAATGAGGTACAAATATTCACTTAAGGATACAAACCTAAAAAGGTAAAAATTGGCCAACTGGAAAAGGACCTACAAAGGAGATATATTTTATTAATTTTCCTGGACTTGTGTTTTGTCATCTCTTGTTCTATAATATTTCTTCATTTTCATTGTTTTCTATTTATACCCCTAGTTTTAATTTCCTGTTTGATACTGCCTCCCATGTATAGGATCTACCCTCTTTACTCTTGGATGGAATGTATAAGGCCTATTTTATCCAGACCTTTATGTTCTGAGCTTCTGTTGATAGCTTCCATTTACTTTTCTGTATCTATATTTAGAAAGATGTCAGGTCCCTTTGATCATTCTCAATCAGAGCATTTTATTCTTTAGGATCATCTGGAATACCTAATGTCACGAAACTATGATTTTCTAACCCCTTTACAACTTCTTTATTGTAGTATCCTAGGATTTCTTTCTCCCCAAGAAGAGAATACCTCGGGCTCTAGATATCCCTAGCTTTTCCGGTCAGAGCTATGGCAGGTTATCAATATTTTTGCCTGTACTCTTCTAATATTCCCATTGCGACTTCTCTCCCCATGATGGAATCCTAATAAAACTGCCCCAGCCCCAATATTCTAACTTCCTTATAAGCTCCACTGAACTGCAGGCCCAGTACCCTCACCTAGCCAATCACCCTCCCCCCAACACACACACGCAGACATACTCAATATCCTGACTTTTTCATATATGCCTCACTGCTCACTAGACCAACAAGTATGTCCAAGAACCCATATTTCTCATAAAAAGAGCAGACTTATCCATGTGATGGAATTCCAGTCTAGGTATTAGCTAGTGACTCTAGATAGGCTCTTTCCCCAGACCCATTCATCATATTTCCCACAGAAACAGCTAGTATGTCCATGCACTCAACAACAACCACATCCATCTTGTCTCAGACATGACCACAATACTCAACCAATCAGAAAGCAGTACCACCAGGAAGCCCAAGCATGATATAGATCCCAAAACAAAAGAAGGGACATTACCTAAGTAGGCATCTGTGCATTAAAAGTGAAGAACTGACTTAGAATGAACTTATTATATAGAGAGACTTATTATAATGTCATTATCATGCATATATACTCTTCAAATAGTTTTTTCTGTCTGCCTTGTGAGTAATCACATGCACAGTTCCACTGTGGCTGGGACCCCTCTCCTAATCCCTTGACAAACCTTTCTTGCCTTTTTAATATCAATGATTTCTGTTATGTAATTGCATCTTTACCCTATTAAAATTCTATCTTGCTTTCTCTGAAGTTGCTGGTTCCTCTTGGGATTTCATGAGAGGCATCAATCTCAGTAAGTACCTAAACATGGATTAGAGGCATTCTGACTGAATTCTTTTAGATGGTTCCACCACAACACATCCTGAAATCGCAATAGTTTTTACCCTTACTGGGTAAGCAAAGGCAGTGATTCTGACCCTTTTAATGTTAAGAGAAGTTGAAGGCCTTCCATGCTCCTTAATAGGCCCATGTGACCTGCTTTGAGCTTTGGACCAGGCCACAGCTTGAGTCACATGTAGCCCATGGTGTGAGGAGTTTGTCAAATGGGTGGAGCAGGAAGGGTAGAGCAGGAAGAGGGATTGTGCCAGAACTGAGAGAGAGCTGAGGCACAGCAGTTAGTGTGAGTGAGAGAGGGAGGGATTTTGCCTAAGTAAGCTTGTTTGTTGGGAGGCCTAACTGAGGGAAGTCTTGGGGATACCAGAGCTGGTGTATTGATGATGTATAAACTTCTTTGTTACCATGGTGGAAATGGCTTTCTGGTATCTGAATAAATATCTTAGTTTCATCTTTGAGAGAGAGTTTGTTATATTTTGCAATTCAGTCCTGGAAATATACCTGCATATTCATAGCACCTGCTATGGGTATCACATTGGCGATATACCCCTCCACACTCAACTGTTTTTGGTATCCCTGAGTGGGCAGAGTTTAAACAACAGTTTTTGGAATACATGGGTAGGCAGAGTTGAAACACCAACACCTGTGGCTCCAGTTGTCTGGATATCTTTTTCACAGTGAAAAAAATTAGTATTGCTTCTTCTTCTTCTTTTTTTATTTCTTATGAGATACTTGTTAAAGTATATGATGGACAACTGGGTTCATCTATGACCTATCATGCTGCCACCTTAATTAGAAACCAGTAAATATATTTTGAATAAACACTAGTGGAATGTGAATATACATAGGATAGAATTAAATGGGAATATCAGGTACTAGAATGTACTTGGTTAATTACATATAAATTTACAGCTGTTCCCAGCCACCAGATTCTTTTTAGTAATGAGGGCATTAATGCAGGAAATCTCACATTCTCTTGGCATTTATATACTCAATCTAACAACAGGGAGTAACCAACAATGTCTTTAAAATTCTCAGAAACATATTACCTCTATCTCCCAAATGGGGCCTTTCATGAGTAGAAGTTGCCTTTGCTATTAATGCAGGGAAGTATGGACTTTAAAAAGAATTTATTTGTGAGCATAAAGGTAATCTTGATCATGTATTTACTCACTGAGATACATTGCCTTCTTCTATGACCTATGGGGTTTAAATGAATGTAAAATATGTAAATATAATTCAGTGTGATCAACTGTACAATTTGCTTAAATGAGTGGACTTTATTCATGATCAAATCATTTAAAGGATATAGATAGATAGATAGATAGATAGATAGATAGATAGATGGATGGATGGATAGATACATGTGCATGTATATTTGTATAAATATATATGCATTGTATTCATTTATAAATATACGTACGGAATATGGGTGTAGATGTAATATAGACATGCATCTGTTTATGCATGTGTGTATATAAACATGTGTTGTACACACATAAACACACAAACATGCATGCTCACACAATATGGGCTACATGCCTGTAGCTTTCCCAAGAGCTAGGATAGGTAAACCAGGCTAAAGGTTTGCCTCAAACTTTGCTTCAGGCACAATTCACTTGCCTAGACTTGTCTACTTGTTTAGACTTATTACCAGTAACAGTGAGTGTCCCAAATATTGGGTTTAGAAAACTTATTTAAAGTTTCCTCACTTAAAAAGTTATTTTCCCTCATTGGTTTTTATACTCACAACCTTTTAGGTGGTCATTGATGGCCAGAGGAATTCAGGAAACTTGGCAACTTGGCTTGTCATTGGCTTTTCCTCAAGGGCATCTATTGGCACTACATATTCAACTCCTCAATTCTAGCATCAACTTTTTAGGGACTCAGAGTTTTTCTGTCTCTCAGGCCTACAATTTTCAGTTGATAGCTCTGTTAGGTTCAACTCCCCATAATGAAGCGTTGACTCACCTTTTCCATTGCTTTTCAGTACCCATAGGGAAGCACATGGACACTCTAATGTCAATAGACCAGGTTATTTCCCTCTCATCCTTTTATTATCTTGCAGCTAAATTATTTCTACTTTAGAACTCTCTTACACTCTTAAATTATTTTCATGGATTCCTTACCTTGTTAATCTTTGGAAACTATATTGGACTATAGTGGACTAGAAACATGGGATCCATGATGTTTGCATCCCTCCTTCCTAACCCCTGTTGTAATATAATAAGGAAGGGTTGAAACAAATTATTTTTGATTAGTTTCAAGCTTTTTTCCTGAAAAAAAAAACAGTTTTTTCTATTTAAAGACAAGTATTAGGGGGTGGCTAGGTGGTGCAGTGAATAGAACACCAGCCCTGGAGTCAGGAGGACCTGGGTTAACACAAAAACTAGCTGTGTGACCTTGTGCAAGTCACTTAACCCTGATTGCCCTCTGAAAAGCAAAAAAAAGGCAAGTATTCTACTTGCCATGCTATAAGTCTAATAGTAACTGAATGTTATTTTTTTAAGGTTCTGTAATTTTTTTTAATGAAAGATGTTACTTGAACAGCAAAAGAAGTGATAGATTTAATTAGTCTACATTATATCACCATTGCAAAACTATGGGAAGCAAGTAAAATAACTATAATAAGAAAGAGAAGTTTGAGCAAAAGAAAAAGTAGGACAATAATATGTGATTCTTACATTCGGTTTAAGTTTGACAAAACTTTGTACTTGGAGACCCCATTCTATGACACAATGTATTGACTCTGGGGAGGATCATACAGGTTCCCAGGGGCCACAAACACTCAGAAGTATAGAATTAATGCAGACCAAGAAATCCCACATTTAATATTGGAGCATTGAGGAAGAACTACAATACTTTAAGTCGAATATCAATAAAATGATGGGAAGTGTATTCAGTCAGGCCTGACTCAGGTTACTCTCTTGAGAATTAAAGTTTTATATTGAAACAAAATGAGACACATGCAGGTCATTCAATAGTTAACAAAAAAAGTGATTTATTAAGCCATAGCAAAAGACTATTCAATAGAGCTAAGCAATTCTGATACCGTGAATAGATTTGGCTAAGTTAATGTTCCTTGCCTGAGAATTATACACTATGTTCCACTAGCCAAGCATCAGAAAACAGACCTGGAGCTCCTAGTACCTCCTTTGTACTGAGGTGATGAGCAAGTAACTTCAGTAATTGGAATCTTAAGTTCTCTCCTTTACCAACCAAGCCTCAAAATAGGTCACAATAGCTAAGAAAAAGGAGGAGGAGGAGGAGGAGGAGGAGGAAGAGAACAACAACAGACTAGCAAGGATAAAAGTTATTGGAATATTGCCATGGTCACAGAAAAACATGTACAAAAATAACATGGGGGAAAAATGTGTGCCTGTTTTATGATCAGTACTATTGGATGGAAGATGTGCATCAATATGAAAACACATTGATGGAGTAATAATGCATATTGATTAATCTTAAGTATTTCAATATGAATCTCAAGAATTATCAAAGACAAGTAATTCACCCATTAAAAAACAAGCTAAGATCATTTAAAAGAATATAACACCTTATAGTGAAACTAATGAAAGCCCATCATAATCTAAATTCAACTTCTCATGTGTAATGCCAAGCAAAGGCAACTTCCCAAGGTTCAAAATAACAGCATAGCTGCTCTCCATTTTATTCAGTGACAAATTAAGAATAGAGAAAATAAAAATATAGCATAATTCAAAATACAGCATTCACCAAGTGTCATTCAATAATGTCCAAGTACTGCTCCACCCCTATACATTACATTCATTTAGTCAATGACAAAGTCCCTCATCTCAAATAGAGATTAGTTTCCAAACATAAACAAAGTACATTCTTTTGGTCAGTCACAGAGCACAAAAGAGTCAAAAGTTTCCCACCCCTGGATCACAATTGAAAAGGAAATTTACCCCAGAGTTACAACAAGCTTAAGCATAGCATTTAGTACCCAAAGAGAGTTCTTTTCTTCATCTTGACCCAAGGCAAGTTCTCTGCAATCTTTGTTCCTGGGGAGATGAAGCTTAGCAAGACCACAAGATACATTGCCAGTGTCCTCATTAATTCATTTTCTGTCTGTAGAACAGTCCTAGGACCCCTGAAAACATCAGCAAAACCCTCTTTCAGGAGTTCTGTAAACATACCACAAGAAAATCCTTGGTTTAGTAGAGAGAAGTAGAATGAGATAAATTATCTCACATGAAAATGTGAGAAAGACCTATTATAGTGGAATGGAAGATGGAACAATGGTTGATAGGCATTCCTGGAACCTTAATCTCATCAGTATTGGCTCAAAGAGGGAATGCTATACATAATCAGATGAATATAGAACTCTATTTTACCCAACAGGGATGTAGGAGAGGAGGAGATTAAACTAGAGGAGAGGGCTAACAGAAGGTAGGGCAGATCAGGGTATGTGGTATACAGAAGCAAAACATTAGTGATGTGGGAAAGGAGAAAATGAGAGAGAGCACAAATAGGAGGAAGAATAGTATGGAGGAACATAAACAGTGATCTTGAGAGTGAATGTGAATGTGATGAATTGTTCCATGTAACAGAAGTGGATAGTAGAGTGTATCAAAAATCAGTATCCTATAATATGTTACTTTCAAGAAATACATTTGAAGAAGAGACACACAGAATAAAGAAAAACCTGGAAGGACTTGTGTGAACTGATGTAAAGTGAAATGAGTGAAACCTGGAAAACACTGTACATATTATCGGCAACACAATGTGATGATCAACTATGAATGACTCAGGTTTTCTCAGTAACACAATGATGCAAGACAAGTACAAAGAACTCACAAAGGAAAATGCTATCGATATTCAAATAAAGAACTGTTGTCTTCTGAATGAAGATCGAAGCGTTTTTTTTTTTTCATTTACTTTTTTCTTTCTCCTGGTTTTATAATTTTTGAT
Organism: Petaurus breviceps papuanus; assembly: GCF_028583685.1. Classification (NCBI taxonomy): domain Eukaryota; kingdom Metazoa; phylum Chordata; class Mammalia; order Diprotodontia; family Petauridae; genus Petaurus; species Petaurus breviceps. Next base: position 10,609,599 of record NW_027186315.1, read on the forward strand.
CTGTTCCTTCTTCCATGACTATGATGAATATGGAAATATGTTCTACATAATATCATGTGTATAAACCACCTCAAACTGCCTACCATTTTCAGAAGAGGGGAGGTGAGAAAATTTTCAATTCATAATCTTTTAAAAATGATTTATAATGGTAAAGAAATTATATACGATTTAAAGCAAAGACAAAATAATTGACTTGATTAGATTTTTTAAACTATGTTATGTTACTAGCCATATTTGGCTTTATTTGGACATCAGGATTTATACAATTGTATGCAGTTTCACCCCCAAGTCTGCTACATGTTGGACATCATCAAGATAGTGAACACAGAGCAAATGCATTTATGGAAGAGGCAAAATGAAGTTGGTGGGTCAATATAGATTACAGGATAAGTACATATAACCTACTTTCCCATAGCTTTCTTTTAGCAGCCACCACAAAATTCTACTCTAGTTTGGTCACATAGTCTTTTGTATGATGAACATTAACAGTGTACTGTTCTCAGCTATATTTCTTGGGGAAAGCATGATGTCTCATAATAGGCACTTTTTTTTGTCTTAACTTGCATTCTTTTTCTTCCTTTTATTTTCTTTTCCTAGAATCTCCGGAAATGTTGTATGGTTTCAATAACCTTTGGCTCATGGAGTTTAATGTGCCATCTGTTACTAATAAAACCACTGCCATGCATGACTTACACACGAATGAGGCATCGGAGTTCACCTGCATTTTTGAGGCCTGTCTGGATGATTAGGTTGGCCCAGATTCAGCACAGATTAGCCTAGCCAGTTATTCAATTTATTATAACCCTGTGATGGTGAGAGCAAAAGTTGTACTTGGGGATAAACTATTGGCAATTGCTGGATGGGCTTTTGACATATTATCCCTCCAAAAAATTGTTCTTAAAGACATTGGATCTATGTGTCCCCAACTTGTTTCTCAAGGTTAAAGCTATTAAGTTCTGTCTATATGATGGAAAACCACCAGATCAAAAATCATTGGATTCAGTACTTTTAGTTCCCCAAATATTTGATTCAGATACCAGTAGTAGTTGATTGAATCATGTCTGCCCTTTAAAATAGCAGGGAAAAAAAATTAATTGTCTGCACAAGAAATGATTTGAGGCTCACATGAAGGCACAGTCTTAGACACATCAGAATGAGTACTACTTTTTATATATTTACTAAGAAATATGATTCCAATAGTTGTTGCATTTGAAATACATTTTTCAGTGCCATATATACTGATATTATAATACTAATAATAATAGTAACAACCATAACTAGCTTCTTATTGCATATTAACACCTACAAAAGACTTTACAAATATATTTCATTTTTTCCTGACAACATTTCTGAGAAGTAAATGCTATTATTACTCAATTTTACAGATAAAAAAAATAAATGATTTGCATAGGATCACATAGATAGTAACAATTTAAACATAGATTTCAACCTACTTTTTCTGGCTCTTTACTATGCTGCCAGATCCACTGACAAATATGTGACAGAAACTACCTTATACCTATTTTGTCATCACAATGTATTACTAAAGTCAAGAATACAGAACGTCAGAGAGATAAACTAACTTACTAACATTTAGATAGCAACTAAATCTTTTGTCCATACAAGAGAAGCAATTCAATATAACAAAAAAACTGATGATGGAGTCAAGATGACTTGGGTTCAAGTTCTGTCTGTGGTATATTAGCTGTGGTATCATAGACCAATAACTTCTCTGTACCCTAATGGATACAAGAATGAAAAAAGCATTAAGTTCTAGTACTATACAAAATATGTACTAAACGTGAATGATATTTTTTGAAGAAGAAGAAGAAAGCTCAGTTCACATTCTAATAAAGGGAGAAAACACACATAGGATTTTGTCAGATAAAGGGATCCTTAGGATCCTGTAGCACAGCAGAGGGTAGTGTATGTTCTTTAAGATCATTTTTATCAATATCATATACATTACTGAATCATTTTTCAGTGCCAATGTCTTTAATAGCTACAGAAGCTCAAAAAGAACTTATAAACAGAGTTGTCAGTTTAATTCCATAAGAGTTATTCCACTGGATGATAATTATAGTGTCTTGACTGTAAGCCGAGCCAAGAGTGGGAAGAGGGAAGGGATCTCAGACTTCCTTCTATAATAGGTGTCCTTTGGTGAAGGTTGGTAGGTGGGTTTGGGAATGATGTACTCCTTCTAGTAAATGGTTATTCCCTGAGTACTGAGGTTTGCTATCCAGGCTATGAAGTTACAAACAAGTCATTGATCTAAATAGTTTGAGGAAGATTACATGAATCGGCTTTTTTTCTCTTATTTTATTTTTTCTCAAATATATATATAATCAATTTTTAAATTCCTTTTTTATTTTAAGTTTCAATTTCTCTTCCTCTCTGTTCTCCCTCCTCCTTCTTTCAGAAGAAAATAAATTCAATATAGATTATATATGTGTGGTAATGAAAACATATTTCCACATTAGCAATGTTGCAAAAGAAAACACAAACCAAAGCAAACAAACAAAAAAAAAAACAAGAAAAAATACAAAAGTAAGAAAAGAAAAAGTTGGGTAGATCCAAGATGGTAGAGAAACAGCAGGGATTCACCTGAGCTCTCCCAAGTTCCTCTCTAAATCACTTTAAATAATACCTCAAAACAAATTCTGGAGGGGTGAACCCATTAAAAGATAGAGTAAAATAATTTTCCAACTTAAGAAGACATAAAAATCTTGCAGGAAAAGCCTATCACACTAGGGTGAGATTGACAGAAATGATTGATTCTCAAACTCTTAGCACACAAATAATAATGGAAAACTAGCACACCAGAGCTTGAAGGTAATGGAGATCAGGGCCCAGGTCACAGTTCCAAGGCAGAAAAGAGTGCTTGTGGTTACTCACAGACCAGAGTACAGGCTAGTAGAGTACTAAACACACCTTTCCTTAGATCATACCATATTGGAAGAACTGGAAGCAGACAAACCCACAAAACTAACTCTGAAAACAGTTATATAAGCCTCTCCAAAAATGAAACCCTAAATACTTGGACAGTACCCCCTTTACCTTGGGAGAAAAGCCCAACTTTACTATAAAACTAAAAGTCAAAAAATAGGCTAGAAAAATGGGTAAATTACAAAAAACATCCTTCTGACCATAGAAAATTACTAAGCAAAAGATAAAATCAAAATAAAATTCTCAGAAGACTACAACAATATTGAAAATGCTACATTCCAAGCCTCAAAGAAAAAGTGTGAATTGATTTGAGGCCCAGAAAAGGAACTCCTAAAACAGCTCATTTTTTTTAAATGAAATAAGAGAGGTAGAGGCAAAATTGGGAAAAGAAATCAAAATGATAAAAAAAAAAAGAATCAAGGGCTTATTAAAGAAAACACATGCAAAAAAATGACCACAAAAACAACTAGAAAAAAAAGCAGATAAGGTCAAATGGTAAAAGAGGCTCAAAAATTCAATAAAGGGAAGAATGCCCTAGGTAGATAGAACCCACACTAATAAAGTAGAATTGGGCAGGCAGAACCAAAATGGCAGTGTAGAAGCAGTAAAACTCCTTGAGCTCACCCTATAACTACCTCAACACCTATAATATATGATTCAAAACAAATTTTAGAGCTATAGAATACACAAAGTGACAGAGAGAACCAAACCTCCTGCTGAAGGTATCCCAGGAGGCAGACAGGAAGGGTTCATTGCAGTGTGATGTCAGTAAAGCCCAGGTCCATGTGAGCCCATGCTTTTAGCCCCAGGGTGGCTCTGACCAGCAGTGGCTAGAGTGGATTTCAGGAGAATGGATCACCATCAGCTGTGTTGGTTTCCATAAATATCAACACATAAATGGCAAATACAAAGTAAAATGTCAGTGAAGAACTCTTCTGGGACTGGGGGACAGAGCATGGTTCATCCTCAGCCCTAAGAGCAAGAAGTGGAGGAGGCACCACGGATGTGCAGCAGCCTCCATGTGGCTACTTCAGACCGCCTGGCCTGAAGATAATAGGGGGACTAAGCAAACCTTCTGGGGGGGGGGGATCACATCACTCTTGCTTTGACCTGCCTCTATCTGGATCCCAGTCTTGGATGGAAGTCCTGGGGTGTGTGACCAGTAAGCCAGAGGTTGTGGGGGAATATAGAGAGGATAACCAACTAATAGCTACAGCAGCTATGAAAACCCCAGTGATTTGGGACAAAGCTCTACTGCCTGGTAGCAGAGTTCTACAGTGGGAAAAAGCTCAAAAGTCAAGTAATTGAGTGGCAACATGAGCAAGCAAAGGAAGCAAAGCAAACACAGGAATCCAATTATAGATTTCTTTTGGGGAACAAAAAGGATCAAAGCATGGAATGGGAGGAAGACAACAAAGTCAGAACTCCTACACCAAAAGCTTCCAGGAATAACATGAACTGCATACAGGTCATGGAGGAGCTCAAGAAGGATTTTGAAAATCAAGTAAGAGAAGTGGAGGAAAAATTGGGAAAAGAAATGAGAATGATGCAAGAAAATCATGAAAAGAGCATCAAAAACCTGACTGAAGGAAATATCACCTTAAAAAAGATTAACTCAAATGGCAAAAGAGGCCCACAAAGGCAATGAGGAGAAGAATGCCTGAAAAAGACAAATTTGCCAGATGGAAAAAAATCTCAAAAACTCACTGAAGAGAATAATTCCTTCAGAATTAGATTGGAACAACTGGAAGCTAATGACTTTATGAGAAATCAATATACTATTAAACAGATCCAAACAAATGAAAAAATAGAGGGCAATGTAAAATATCTCATTGGAAAAACCACTTACATGGAAAATAGATCCTGGAGAGGTAATTTCAAAATTATTGGACTACTTGAAAAAAAGAACCTAGAAGTCATCCTTCAAGAAATTCTTAAGGAAATTTGTCCTGACATTTTAGAAACACAAGGCAAAATGGAAATGGAAAGAATTCCCTGATCACCTCTTGAAAAATATCCCAAAATGAAAACTGCTAGGGATATTATAGCCAGGTTCTGGAGTTCCCAGATCAAGGAGAAAATATTACAAGCAGCCAAGAAGAAACAATTTTAATATTGTGGAAACACAATTGGGATAACACAAGATAAAGCAGCTTCTACATTAAGGGATCGAATTGCTTGGAATATGATATTTGGGAGATCAACAGAGCTGGGATTAAAACCAATAATCACCTACCAAGCAAAACTGAGTATGGTGTTTCAGGGGAAAATATGGTCATTCAATGAAATAGAGGACTTTCAAGCATTCTTGATGAAAAAAAGTTGAATAGAAAATTTGAAATTCAAATACAAGAAATGAGAAGTTTGATATGGTAAAAAGGGAAAAGACATCATAAGGAACTTATCAAAGTTGAACTATTTACATGCCTACATGGAAAAATGGTCATTGTAACTTATGAAGCTTTTATCGGTATTAGGATAGTTGAAGGGAATATAAATGTTTGTGTATGTGTGTGTACACACACACAAACACACACACACATATATATGTAAGTATATATATATGTATGTATGTATACATATATATGCCTATATAAGAGGGTCTATGTGCATAGGAATACATATGTGATTGTGTGCATATATGTGTACAAGTATACATAGACAGAGGGCACAGGATATATTGAATAGGAAGAGATGATATTTAAAAGGTGAAATTGAGAGGTGAGAGAGGAATATAATGAGAGGCGATGGGGAGAGACAGTATGGGGTAAATTATCTCACATGGAAGAGGCAAGGGAAAACTGTTACAATGGAGGGGAAGAACAGGAAGGCAAAAGGGAATGGGTCAACCTTACTCTCATTGAATTTGGCTTAGGGGGGTGTAACAGCAAGCACCGAGACATAGCCAGGGTGGCTGCCAACACAGTTTCTTAGATATGCTTTTCTAAAGGAAAGCATCTCAAAATGCATTAATAATCTTGCTTTAATCAATCAAACACATCATTTACCTAGTTCAGGGGGAAAAGTCAGCACCCTAAACTTCAGAGAATACAGACAGAAGTTACAAGAAGAATTTACAAGAAAACAGAAACATTTCAAGCAGACAGGCCTCCAACTGTCTGACTATTACATACACCCATACCTAGTCACAGTTACTAGAGAGGGAAGCATCAACATCTGGGTTTTCAAAGCTGGGTGGCTCTCAATCACTGCCCAGAGTCTCATCTGGTCAAATCACACAACACTTCTCAAAGTGAACCCCAAAACAATCCCTTAAATCATGGTTAATACAGCCTTCTCCTGGCTCAGAGAATGTAACAACCCTCTTGACCCACTGCCCAATCCCAAAGTATCTTCTGAAAAACAAGCCTCCTGCCACTGGCTCCAGGTGCCCTTAAGCCTATCAAAGGTCCTAGGGGCAGGGAAGATCTTAAATTCAGATTCCCATTACAGGAGGGAATGACATACACACTAAATTGGGTGTCTAGCCTTACAGAGTAAGGGGGAAGGGGATTAGAGGGGGGATGATGGAGGGGAGGGCAAGTTTGGGGTGAGGGTAGCTAGAAGCACACACTTTTGAAAAGGGACAGGGTCAAAGTAGAAAATAGAATAAGTGAAGGGGGAGGATAGGATGGAGGGAAATATAGTCAGTCTTTCACAATATATTCACTATGACAATGTTTTGCATAGGTACACATGTACCACCTATATTGAATTGGTTATTTTCCCAATAAGGATGGGTGATGAGGGAGGAAGGGAAAGAATCTGGAACTCAAAGTTTAAAATCAAATGTTTAAAAAAAATAATTATTATCATTATCATTATTACTGTTATTTTACATGCAACTGAGAATTAAAATATACAAGCACTGGGGTATGGTGATCCATCTTTCCCTACAGGAAGTTCAAAGGGGAGATGGGGGAGGATACAGGAGAGAGCACTTTGGAGGTGGGGGCGTACAGTGAGATTGCTGTTTTGGGGTGATGGGTAGGGGAAAGTTGGGGAGAAATTTTGTAACTCAAAATCTTGTGGAAATGAATGCTGTAAACTAAAAATAAACATAAAATTTAATTTAAATAATAAAGTTGGAGGATCATGGTTTCAAATTCTTCCTGATTAAAAAAATGGCAGAATTGGACAAGTTGAAAAAAGACATACAAAAATTCACTGAACAGGAGAACTCATTAAAAAGTGGAATTGGCAAATGGAAAAGGGGGTAGCAAAAGCTCACAGAAAAAAAAATAATTCCTTGAAAACTAGAATTGGACAACTGGAAATAAATGACTCCATGAGACATCAAGAAGCAATAAAACACTAGCAAAGAATGAAAAGAATATGAATGTGAAATATCTCATTGCAAACATAACTGGCTTAAAAATACCTCAAGGAGAGATAGTTTAAGAATTATTGAACTACTTGGATATCATATTCAAATAAAGATCCTAGACATCATCTTTCAAGAAATTATCAAGGAAAACTGCCCTTATATTCTAGAACCAGAGGATAAAATAGAAATGGAAAGAATCTGCATTTCACTTCTTGAAAGAGATCTCAAAATGCAGGAATAGAATAGCAAAATCCCAAAGCTCCCAGGTCAAGGAGAAAATATTGCAAGCAGCCAGAATGAAGTAATTCAAATATCATGGAGCCACAATCAGGATAACATAAGATTTAATATATTCTTCATAAAGGATCAGAGGGCATGGCATATGATATTTCAGGAGGCAAAAGAGCTTGAATAACAACGAAGGAAAACCTATTGAGCACAAGTGAGTATACTGTTTCAGAGAAAAATGTATATTCAATGAAACAAGAATTTCAAGCATTTTTGATGAAAATAAAGGAGCTGAATAGAAAATTTTATTGTCAAATGCAAGGCTCACGTGAAGCATAAAAACATAAATAGGGGAAAAAAAACATCAGGATATTTAATAAGGTTAAACTGTTTACATACCTACATGATAAGGTGATACCTCTAACTCCTAAAATCTTTGTCATTATAAAGTCAATTAGAAAGGGTATATATAAACAGAGGGCATGAATTGAATAATATGGTATGATATCTAAAAAAATAAATTAAATTAAATTAAGTAGTGAGAAAGACAAATTCACTGGGAGAAGGGGAAGATAGAAAGGGACAAATAATCACACATAAAAGAGAGTAAAATATATATAGTGGAGGCAAGCATGAGGTAGGTGGGCAGGGCAGGAGCCCTTGAACCTTATTGTCATCAGATTTGGCTCAAAGGGCAAATAACTTACACAGTCAGTTGCATACAGAAATCTATGTTGCCCTACAGAAATTAGAATGGAAAGAGTGTAAAAAGAGATAAAAAGGGAAGTGGATTAAAAGGTGAGGAACTGATAGAAGGAAGGGAAGATTGGGGGAGGAAGCAGTCAGAAAGTGGTTGAAGATATACAGGGTAAAAGTAGAATCACATAAACAGAGCAAAAATAGGGGTCAGTTAGTAATTATGATTCTGAAAATATTTTACAGCAAGTATCTTCGATAAAGGTCTCATTTCTCAAATATATAGAGAACTGCATCAAATTTCTGAAAATAAAAACTATTCCCCAATTGATAAATTATTAAAGTGCATGAACAGTTTATTTTCAGAAAAAAAAAGTAAAGAAAGTAATCATATGAAAAAAATGCTTTGAATCACTATTGATTAGTGAAATTCAAATAAAAGCAACTCTTATGGTAACACCTCTCAACTTTCAGGTTGGCAAATATGACAGAAAAAGAAAATGAGAAATGTAGATGGTGATGGTGATGTAGGGAAATTGAGATATTAATATGTTGTTGGTGGAGTTGTAAATTGATTCAACCATTATGTAGAACAATTTTGAAGTATACCATGGTTTTATTCTATGAAACTCTACATACACTTTGACCCGACAGTACCACTTTTTGTTCGATATTCTTATAGATTAAAAAGGGGGGAGATGACTTATATGGAAAAAATATACACACACACATTTATGTGTATGCATATATGTATATGTGTGTGAGTATATAAAAATATAGATATAGATTAGAGATACAGATATAGCAGGTCTTTTAATGGTAGCAAAGAATTTAAAATTGAAGGGATTCACCTCTATAGGTGAATGGCTGACCAATTATTTTATGTGGTTATGATAGAATATTATTTTTCCAGGGCAGCTAGGTGTCACAGTGAATAGAACACCGGCCCTGGGGTCAGGATGATCTGAGTTCAAATCCAGATTCAGATACTTGACACATTTACTAGCTGTTATCTTGGACAAGTCACTTAACACCAATTGCCTTGCCTCCCCCCAAACCCACCCCAAAGGATACTATTATGCTTCTATAAAAATGATAACAGAATGCTCTTAGAAAAAACTTGGAAAAACTTGCATGAACTGATTCAAATTGAAGTAAGCAGAATGAGGAAAACATTGCAAATAGTAACAGAAATAAATATTGTATGATGATCGGCTCTTAATGACCTAACTATTCTCAATAATAAAATGATAAAAGACAATTCTGAAGAACTTATGAGGAAAAATGCTCTCCATCTCCATATAAAGAACTAATGGAGTCTGAATGCACATTGAAGCTTACTACTTTTTCATTATACTATATTTTAGTCGGTTTTCTTTGAAAATATGGAAATATATTTTGCATGAATGTCCACATATAACCTATATCAAATTGTTGCCTTCTCAATGAAAATGAAGGAGAGATTTTAGAACCCAGGTTTTTTTTTTTAAATATTCAAAATTGATTTTACGTGTACATGGAGGAAAAGAAAATATTTGATAAAAATGTTTTGTTTTGTTTTGTTTTTTTAAGTGTGCATTCAGACTCTATTGATCTTTCTCTATAGGTGATGTTCTTTTTCCCCTCCCCAAACCCCCAGAAGGCCACAATAAAGTTTAGATATGTTTCTCTATAGTTATAGATATATACATACACATATTCAAATATAGAAATATACTTTCACATTCTACTCCTTATCTTTGTTTTTCTGTTTTTGCATATCTCTTGCTTCCTATCCCTCCTGTCTCCTCTACTTTACTTCTACACACTATCTTCCCCTCCTATTGTTTGCCTACTCCCCTTCAAGGATCCCTCCCCTATTCTCCCATTTACATAAGTCTAAACTCCCTTCTATATCCTTCTTTTACCTATTCTGTTCCCCTTCTCTCCAAAGATCTCTTCCTTGTCCTCCCTTGCCCCCAGTCTATGCTCCTACCATTTTATTTCTTCCAAATTTGGAAGACTTTTCTACTCTTCTAAATATATATATGCATTGTTCTCTCTAAAAACCATCCTGATGAAAGCAGGTTACCAGAACTACCAGCTATCCTCCTCCATCTAATTCTTCTATATCAATTCTTCCTTTTGCACCTCATTTGTATAAAATAATTACTCTATCTAGAGGTTGCTAAATGGTTTTACTTTTTGAATTCATGTCATATTCAGGTTTGCCCCAATCTTTCTTATGAGCTACCCAATTATTAATAAGAATCTTAGACATATTTTTTGAATTTATATATATAGCAACCAGTCTCTCTTTATGGATCCCTTAAAAATCAGTCTTTGATATGTACCTTATATATCTCTTGGTTCTTGTATGTCAAATCTTCTATTAAGTTTAGGATTTTTTAACAAGATTTTGAAAGTCAGAAAGTTTATCAAATGTACATTTTTTTTCATTCAGGATAATACTTAAATTGTCAGAGTATAGTATTTTTGACCAGAGCCCCAGTTCTTTTGCTCTTTGATATATTGTATTCCAAGACCTGTGGTCTTTTTCTGTCTCTTCTGCTAGGTCTTAAGTGAATCTAATTGTGGGACCACCATATTTAAATTTTTTTAATCTTAATGCTTTTAATATTTCATCCTTGAGAAGGGTAGTTTTAGAATTTGACTATAATATTCCTTTGAGCTTTTCTCACAAGATCTTTTTGAAGTGGTGATCAATGGATTTTTTATATTTCTACTTCCCCCCCCCCTTTCTCTAATGCTTCAGGATGATTTTCTTTAATTTTTCCTTGTTTTATTGTATCAAGATCTTTTTTATCATAATTTTCATTTAGTTTAATTATTTTTTGTTTTGTCTTCCTGATCAATTCTCCAAATATTTTTTTTTCTCATAAGATGTTTTACTTTCTCTTCTTTTTTTCAATATTCATATTTTGGTTAATTATTTCGTAATCTCGTATATTTTGACTGGGGTCACTTTGCCCAATTCCAGTTTTTAAGGTGTCATTTTCTTCCTTAAGATTCTGGATTTCCTTTTCTAATTGGTTGACTTTCCTTTCATAACCTTCTTATTTTTCTTGGATTATTCTTTTTTTTAGTTTTTCCTCCATCTCTCTTTATTGACTTTAAACCTGGAAAGAAAATCATTTGTGAACATAGACACAGTCATACTCCTGGGAGGAATTTGTCCTAATCCATCATTTATTTTGTAGCCCAAGGGATGAAGAAGCAGGCACAATAAGGAACAGAGCTAAAAGAAAGTAATTAGGAGACTGATTACTATGTAGAAAAGATTTATCTTTTTAAGCATAATCCAACACTGGATAATATCATCAGAATTTCCAAACTCAGACATAGTTATACAGAAATATTCATATGAATATGGTTAGTAATCCTGTATTAAGCCATTTAGTTTATCTATGTATTTGTAAATTACTTCAGCTTAAAAATTTCTCAAATGTGTTATCTATGCTTTATGTAAAATTTTTATATTAATGCCTTTTGTCTTTATACCAAAGTCTTTCTGCCCCTACATCAGCCTTTTAATAAATTTTAAAAAGCAAAAAAAAAATCTGATAGTGATCATATCTCACAGTATATACACTACTTTTCCCTAGTAAACCTTTCTCTCCACCATAAGTGAGGATATATGTTTCATTATCTCTTAATAGAGATTTTCATTGATTTAACAGTTATTCACAATTTGACTTCCATCTTGTGAACTTTTTGTTTATATTGTTGAATTCAATGTGTGTATGCATGTTGATATATATGCACTTGTATGAGAGTTTTCTTGGTTCTGCATCCTATGTTTTATCCAGTTTGTATGTTTATCCCCAAATTTCTTGAAATTTCTCATATTCTTCATTTTTCATTGTACAATAAGTTATTTTGTATTCATATAGCAGCTTTAAAAATAATCAATCACTTAGTTTCCAATTCTTTGCTATCACGAAAAGTGCAGAAATAAATATTTTATTTCATTTTGGAGCTTTGTCTCTACCTTTGACTTCTTTAAGATACATAGCTAATGTTATTGTAATGGCAAGCAAAGTTGTACTTTATTTCTCATTTCAGCTATTCAAGTACCTTTGAGATTTCCTGTGATGATTACATCAAATCTTTGTTGGAAACAATACACATTGTGTTGCATTAATAGGTCTAAGGGAGTTTGGAGACATTCTCTGACCTTAATAAGCCTAATATCATCACAGGGAACCCATAGTGGGAGGAAATTCCACTCCAAAGGAGTGGAACAGGAAAGGTGGAACAGGAAGGGTGGAATAGGAAGGAGCAGAGCATATAAAAGCTTTTGTGTGAGCTGAGACCAGGAAGAACTTAGAGAAAGGATGGTTGTGATGTCAGCACTCTGTCTGTTATTCCATCTGTTCTATGTTTCTGTTACTTTGTCAGACAGAAGCACTCTGTCTATTGAATTGTGTGACTTTGTCAGACAGAAGCATTCTGTTGATTTTTCAGAAAGAAAGTGAATTGAGAGATGATAGTGCTGGCAATGTTTGTGAAGATTGTCGTAACTCTACTAAGCTTAATGTTTGTACATATTGTTGTGCCTCTGTTTTGTTTTCCTAGAAACAGAAACCGTGAAGAGCTTGGAATGGAGCAGTCACTGTGAGCTGCAATCTGAGATGGAGAGCTGCCTAACTTTGAATCCAGGTAAGAGCTAGGAGAGTTGCCTACCTAAGAATCCAGGCAAGAGCTGGGAGTGTGGAAGAGGAGACATGGAGTTAGGAAGTCAGCTTCAAGTTAAGATGAAAGAACCTTTACCTGGGTACTCAGTGTTGATTGATTATCCTTACTATAACCTAAGGGTGAATGACCTTTGTACTTTTTACTAAGTCTTAAGGATGATTGGCTTAAGGATGCTTGGAAGCCAGTCTGGAATCAAGATGAAAGGAGACTTTGGCTTGAGTACTTTATACTGATTGATGAGATTGTGACTTAATGAGTGATGTGTTTTGTTTAAGACTATGTGGCCACATTAATAATAAGTTGTTATGTTGTTGTTATGCTATATTGTTATTGATGTTTTGCTTTAGTTTATTGCTGAATAAGTAGAGAGATTATATACTATGCAATCAGAACCTTAAAGTTATTCACAGTAGTAGTCTTCAAGATAGCTGTTTGTGATTGGCTTTACAGATATGTTTGTTAGATCAAAAGGTCTGGATAATTTATTCAATTATATTGCATAATTCCAAATTGAAATTGAGAACCATTGGACCACTCTGCACAATTCCATCAAGAATGTAATGAAATGTGCCTATCTTCTTACATCACTCTGTTCCCCTGTCCTTGCATCTATTCCCATCTTTGGATACACAAGGAGTTCCAAAAACTTCCACAAAGTTTTAATTTACTAAAGTTTCAAAGGGCTCTAAGCCTTTAAAATACTTTGTGTTTATATTTGGAACACCCTGTCCTTGGTAATCTTCTGGCTGTGAGATAAAAGTTCAGTTGTGCTATGTTGGATTTTGCTAAGTATTAGTGATTTGGAGCATGATTTCATGTAGTCATTTGTACTTTGAATTTTTAGCTCATAACCTTTCACCATGTATCTGTTGATGAAAGAATGGCATTTTTAGAGATTATGTTGATTCTCTATATGTTTTGGATATCATATTTTTTTTTTAATATTTTATAGTCAAGGGGCAGCTAGGTGGTGTAGTAAGAGTGCCAGCCCCGGAGTAGAGAGGACCCAGGATCAGTTCCAGCCTCAGATACTTAAGACCTACACAAAAAAAACTTGCCACGTAACCTTGGGTAAGTTACTTGACCCAAATTGCTTTTGAAAAAAATATTTTTATAGTCAAGGGGCGACCAGGTAGCACAGCGAGTAAGAGCACCAGCTCCAGTGTAGGGATGACCTGGGAATAGAATCCGGGCTCAGACACTTAGCACCTACCCACAAACACCTGGCCATGTAACCTTGAGCAAATTACTTAACCCCGATTGCTTTTTTAAAAAAAAGAATATATATATATATATATAATAGTCAAAACCATGTTATCTTTTATAATCGATTGTATTCCTTGTTTATAATTGAAAAATACTGATCTAATTCTCTCCTAATTTAAAGATGTATCATTATATTAAGTTTATAAAGGCATTTTTAGTTAATTATAACATGTTCTGTAAATTTTTGAGCTAAACTTAATTTCTGCTAAGCTGCTTTCCAATTTTCTGAGCAATCTTTGAAAAGAAAGTTCTTCCCACAGTAATCTATGTTCATGGTCTTATTAAGCACGGCTATTAATAGCTTTTGTTTTTTTTTATATTTCTTGTTATTTATTTATTCTTTTCTACTGATCAACCATTTTCTGTTTTCAAAATGATTATTTGATAATATCTAATTCATTATCTTTTACAGATTTTAGTATTATCTTTAAATAAAAGATAAAAGATCTATCATTATTTCAAAATATGATGGTTTGAAAACATTCACAGTTATTTTCTGTGACCATATTCACCAGTGTGAAAATATTTCCTAAATTACCCATGATCCCATTATTAAAATTATCATATTATACATAGTCAGAATTCCAGACTGGAGCAATATTTTAAAAATGGATACATGCCACTCCTCCAGTACAAGATGGAAAGTGAGGTTAAGTTTTGTAAAAAATAGGTGCCTTCTCTTTAAATGTGGAATGGAGAAATGACAGGTTTTATTTCGACATAAAAACATGTATTCTTCTTCAGAATTCATATTTATATTGCTTTGATATTAGACTTGTAGGAGGAAGTTTCCAGCCCGAGCATTAAATTGAAGTTCCATCTGCCTGCCTTTGGAAGTTGCTCAGGATGTTAAAAAAAAATTCACTCTGCTTTAGAAAAGGCAGACACATATACCTGATGTCCTGGCTGACATTCCCTCTCCTTTCTCTGACTCTGAAACCAAATTATGGATTAATTGACGCTAACATGAATGTTCACTGCAGAATACAAAATATTGCTGAGTGCACAAAGGCATTCACAGCTACCTTTCAGAAACATAATGCATTCCTACAGAAATGCTATTTTAATGTAGCATAAAATAATACAATTTAATCTCTAAGCAGGTGTGACTGTAATGGGGAAAAGTATAGTAACTATTCTATTACATTCAGTTAAATTATATTATTATTTTGCTTTACTATAAAATTATCTTTGGATAAGAAGACTAGGTTTGTTTTTAACTTACAGGACTTGTCGTCTGATTATTTAGAAGTAAACAAAGCTATATTTTTAAAAGGCAAGAAAGAAAAATCCCTTTCACCCACCAGGTGTTTAATTTTTTTTTCCTTATGCAACAGTAGAAATGATAAACTACAGAAAACTAAGCCAGATGGCCAAAGATAGCCAAAAGGAAGGGAATGATACTAGGGTAGTGGCACAAGTTTTAAATTGTCAGTACTCCTAATGGAGACGTAGTGGCAAAATAAACTTTTCCCCCTTTATCTGCATTATTATCAGAAATGTTTATCATTTATGTTTTCTTTCACTTTTTCTGGATGAAAGCATGCCTATGTCTATATTCCCAGTATATATCCATCATAAGAAACACTGCTGTTAGCTTCTTTATGACAGAAACTGTGTTGTTTCCTTTGTAACCATTTTGCTTTGACTCAATGTACTTAAAAATACATTAAAGTGAATTGAGAACTGATAAGAATGCGTCTACTAGAAGTATGAGAAGAAACCCTTAGTTTACAGTGGTAGGGTCTACAGACAGAGAAAATTATATTTAATGTCATATTTTTCAATGTATTTACTGTTTTTACTGGTGTTTGTCTTCCCCCCCTTTAAATAAAGATTTCTTTTTGTATAAAGGATGGCATATACAAAAGGGATTACATAAGGGAAGTGGTGGCGTAAGGGGTATACGAGAAAATGTGGTCAATGTAAAAAAAAGTCAATAAAAAACTAGTTTGGTAAAAAATTTCATTAAAGGTTGTAAGGGAGGGGACCTTCCTATTAATATATTCCCGAACAGTGATATTGCAAATACTAAAAATGTTTGCAAAGGAAAACAAGACTCCTCTGTTAGTGGATAAACCTTTAGCAAAAGAACCCAAGCCAGCTCCTTCTTTGTTCTGGTCAGGAGATCTGGAATATATCACAAATAATTGATTTTATTATCCACCTCCCCCACACAGCCCCCACATCCTAGAAATAATTTACCATTTGATTGCTGATATCAGTATTAGATTTTGATACATCATTATGTTTCAGATTTTTGGAAGGAGGAAATGAATAATAATGCTACACAAATGCTCCTCAAATTGTTCCCACCACCCACGAAATCTCCAGACCTGTGATAGAACTTGAAATGCCAAAGGTAAAATTGTGCCTCCAAACTTCCAAGGGAATGGAGGAACAGGCTAGAGAAATTCCTCATTGAATGAGATCCATGTATATAAAAGTAGAGAAGAGGGCACAGAGATGATAGAAATAGACTTTCTGAACTCTAATTCAGCTCTAGTCTCTTTCCTGGGCCATAGAACACCCTGTTTGCAATTTTCTCCTCTCCCTCTGCCTCCATCTCATGCCAGAGGCTTGAGCTCTATTTCTACCTGCACTTTAGAGCAGCAGGGGGTGACAGAAAAAACAAAGCCATCTAATTCCAGTCTATTTGCCAAAATGCTCACGTGCCTGTGCCCTGCAGTTGTTGTAATTACATCTTAAATCTTTGGTTTATAGAAGTCATTTTTGGTAGATATAAATATTTCTATTGAGATGGGAAAATTTCCCCAAGTGACCATGTGTTTTTTTAATCTACATTAAATACTTGCTACTTCTTTCTATCTCACTATCTCTTGCTGTTTCTTTCTGTTTCTCTGTCTCTGTGTCTCTTCCTCTTTCTCTATTTCTGTCTATATCTGCTTCTCTGTCTCTCTGTGTCTCTGTCTCACTCTGACTCTCTCTCTCTCTGTCTTTCTGTCTCTGTTTTTCTGTCTCTTTCTGTTGGTCTCTATCTCTCCTTCCCTTACTCCCTTGCCCTACAGCTATCTGTCTACTTTCCTTTCTTCCTACCCCCTCTCCCCTTTCCCACCTTTGCCTATATAACCACATCAGTTAGTTAGTTCAATGCTGGACTTGTTTTAGGAGATCCTGAAATATGATGTCAGGAAAATAAAAGTAAACCTATGGAATCTGTACTCTTTTTTTCTAAGCAAGGTTGGTGACAAACTGGCAAAATATGTAAATAAGAAAATTTTAAAGGAAGAGTATATTGCTTTGTAGTCTAATGGAGGACAGTAGGTTTACTGCACAAAAGCTTTGGAGCTAGAAATTAACTTAGATAAACTATTTTATAGATAAGAAAATCAACCCAGGGATCCTAAGGATTTTTACTGTGGTCTCACAGGTAATTAGTGTCAGTGATGAGATTTTAGCCTCAAGTCTTTAACTCCAAATCCAGTGTTCTTTTCCTAAGACCATGTGCTTCTTCCTCCTTATCTTTTTCCTTCTCTTACTCTTCTTCCTGCTCTTCTTTATTCTCTTCCTTTTCTTCTTCCTCCTCCTTTTCTACTTCTCCTACTGGCCAACAGGTGAACACACCCCCAACCCACTTCCTCATGAACCTTGTGCATTCTGATATTGAAAATTCACATTAAAACCAAGATTAAGATTTATCTTATATTTTGGGAGTCCAAACCTTCCATTTCTATACTAAGATAGGAAAATCTGCTTTACAAAATCTGTTTAACCTAGTTTAGTAAGGTAAACACTTTATACATTTTGTCTGCTTTGGAGGTTGAAAATACTATTTCAAATACTAATTAGTTAAAGTAGGTAAAAATAAAAAAATGCTGTAATAGAAACCACTATATTTCAAAAATTCACTGTCATTCTCAATCTTACACAGAAAACATAGTCTTTTTATATTTAATTTGTGAACAACCCCTCATGAACATTCATTTATAACTTATGTAAATCACAGAAAACATGATTAAGGAATGGTATGTCTTAGGTCATGACCCCAGAGTTCAAACTACAGAACTCAGGGAAATACTTTCTGGAGCCAATTTATATGCTTCAAAATAGTCAATTGTTCAATTTTCAGTGTGAGCATTTTCACCTTAGAAATAGACAAACAGTATTAATCACGTCTTGGTTTATTGTTTGTTTTTTTTTAAGGAAAGTGGTCAAGAAAATAATAATAATGCAAATTGAACTTAACAGTCTTTCCTATCTCTACCTGCTTTTTTTCTCTTAGAGAGTCAGTTGTTAAATATTTACCAGCACACTCATGCCCAAGTATCAAATAAAACTTCTATCAATTTACATTCTCAAGGTACAAACCACCAGAATATGAACCATGGTTTTACCCAAGCATAGAGTATTGTTTCTCATTTATTTTTCTCTCTTAACATAGTCACCATTTTTTCAATCATCATTGAAATGTATAGGGGTTGAGATCATTAACTTCAGAAAACACACTACAATAATGCTTAAAACCCCTTCATTAGATCATATGCATAGAATTATAATGACTCCTATATAACAAGATTGGACTATGTTTTGCTAAATGCATTAGTTTATACTTTTCTATACTGTAATTCATCAAGAACAATTCAACCAATAATATTTCAACATGAAGTTTTCTCAGAAATAGTATATATAGTTGGCATAATAACTTATTAATAAATTAAAATACCATCAAAATAGAAAAATATTTTAAAGATGATTTGGTTTAAATTTTAGAAAATATGATTAAATTAAGAACCCAGCCTCAATATAAAAGAAAAAGTTGAAGTTTTTTTGAACAATTCATTTCTCTTTCCCCTTGAATGCTTGACTTGTAA
This sequence comes from Petaurus breviceps papuanus, assembly GCF_028583685.1. NCBI lineage: Eukaryota > Metazoa > Chordata > Mammalia > Diprotodontia > Petauridae > Petaurus > Petaurus breviceps. The sequence continues at coordinate 10,628,592 of NW_027186315.1, forward strand.
AGGTGAATAATACTTTACCCTTTCTCTTTCTAAACACTTACTCATAGATACATTTAATCCTATACTTTTCTTCTTTCTGACCTCTCTGTGATAATAGGTTTCTGTATCCTAATGGTCTTCAAAAAAAGATTGGTTGACCTCTTGTTAGAGATGTTGTAGAAGGAATTATAATTCAACTACAAGTTTAAATAGATGTCCACTGAGACCATTTCAAACTCTGAGTTTCTGGAGTTCTAAAGTGTCTGGATTCAGGTTCCCAGTGTTTTGGGTTTTCTTGAAAATAAGCTTATTTTTCCTTCTCTTTAAATAACATTACTTTCATATGCAGACATATTACTCATGACCAAAGAGCATGAGAAAGATAAGACGTTCACAGAAATCAACAGAGAAATAGGGTTATATAGTCTAGGTAAACAAACAAAAATGAACTTATGGGTGACAGGATAACCATCTTTTAATAAGATGAGAAAGATTTGTTTTGTTTTGCTTGTCCCAGAAGGCAAAACTACTCATGAATGGTGAATATAGCCAAATAGGCAGCACAGAAGGAAGAACTTCTAAACAATTAAAACTCTACAAACTTGCACATGAAAGTCTTAGAATGTAATGGGTTCTTCAAAGCAAAGGCTGTGCAACCCAAATCATTGGGTACATTTTAGAGGGGATTCTTCTTTAGGAGTGAGTTGGGCTATATGGCCTCTCAGATTTCTTCCAATTCAACTTTTATAATCAATTGAATTAAAAAGGAGAAATTATGTAATTTTTAAACTTAGCTATAAGTTTTTTTCTGCCCTAAAATATGTTCTATCCTGGATATTCTTTAAAAAAAAAGCCCAAAAAATATAACAACACACCCCCTAAAAAGTAACAGAACTAAGAAAAATGATTTATTGTCTCTTATAGATGACTACTTCATCTTATTTCATAAAAAGCTATGTGTATTTTAAACTCTTCCCCTCTGTAACACACCCTGTTGGGTTGTCCCTTTCACAAATGCCGTCTCACTGATTTCAGTGGAACTCTTCAGAAGGGATCATGAAAGGTCATCAGATTTAAAATTCTTTCTGTGTCAGGTAGTCTATAAGCACTTAATCCATTTCCTGATGTTGTTAATCCCTATCCAATGATTTAATTTACAATTGAATTCAGATATTTTTGAAAGCATTTTATAAAACTCAGTAAAAGAAATCTTTGAGATGAGAGCAGAGGTTTCTCCCATTTTATTGGCTTTTAAACACTCTCCAAGCTTTTTGATAATGTAAAATCATTCCCTATTACCTTCTTTTTCAATCCTCACATATTTTTTATTTCTAAGAACCAGCCATAATAGCTTATGAAGGTAGGTGTGTATTGTAACTGCTTGCAGGTTAAAAATCTAGTGTTGGAAGGAACTTTAGAAGCCAAATAGTTTGACCCCTTAATCTTTCAAATGGGTAAATTGAATCCTACAGAAGTTGTGTCTTGTTCAAGTTCATACAGGAAAAAATCATCAGAAAGAAGATTTGAATTCAGGTCCTCTGAACCCAAACCCAGTTCTCTTTCCAATGTATAAAATGTGAATCATTTTAGGTTTCACTGTTAAAGTAAAGGGGAGTCTTTGCTGCAATTTTTTAATCAAGCAGAATACAATAAGTAGCTTTATTATACAAAGTATGATGAGCCTCTCCAAATGTACTGATTTCTCACTCTGAACAATGCTGGAAGCAAATTCTAAAGGCTTATTGTGCATAGAAGATTGTTAGTGTCAGAGTGATTTAATTACATAAATATAACACCTATCATTTGTAATTCTCCACAAATGTGCTATCCCAAAGCCTCATCTCAATGTGCAAGTGATTGTGGATTCACAAAGGCTATGACAACAGATTTCAAGCTCTTGTAGCTTCTAACATGCTAGGAAAATCTTCAGCATTGGTCCTAACTGACTATTTCTAATATTCAAGTACCTAGCTAGCTCAATGAAGATGGAGAGATTCATCATCACTAAAATGGCTGTTAGGTAATGAATCTTTTTGTAATGGAATTAATGAAAATCAATAAAAAATCCTCCCTAGAGGGAAGGAAAGAGACAGACAGACAGACAGACAGAAAGACAGAGAGACAGAGACAGTGACAGAGAGAAAGAGACAGAGAGAGACAGAAAGAGACAGAGAGTGACAGAGACACAGAAAGAGAGAGAGACACACAGAGAGACAGAGACACAGAGAGAGACAGAGAGCGAAGAGAGTATGAGTACTTCAAGCTCCCATTTAAGTCCAGTATTATAGGTCCATTTTCTCTTTATAAGTAATATTTTAATTTTTCTTCAATCATTGGCCCAAATTGTCTCTCCCTCTCACCTTCCTCAATGTAAAATATTAAGAAATATTAATAAAAACAAAGTTTTATAATAAATAAGCATAATCAAATAAAACAACTTCTTCTTTTCTATTTATGTAGCCAACAACGTTATACCAACTCAGAATGAAATGAAAATCAGCTTATCGTTATCTGGAAAGAAAAGCCATTATAAAAATGCAAACAGCAAATAATTAAGATTTAAGGGTAAGCAATGCCAGTTCTAGATGGGTAAGGAAGGGGAAATGGAAATAAATGGAGAAGGTTAAATTTTCCCAGGACTCAGTAGTTGTGGTAATCAGGAAAATAAAAAGATTCTTTCCTGGAAAATCACCCTTAAAGTTGGTCACTGATGGGGCAGGTAGGTGGTGCAGCGAATCGGCCCTGGAGTCAGCAGGACCTGAGTTCAAATTTAACCTCAGACACTTCACACACACACACACACACACACACACACAAACAAACCTAGCCTTGTGACCTTGGGCAAGTCACTTAACCCCAATTACCCTACCCCTCCAAAAAAAAAAAAATTGGTCACTGAGCTAGACAAGGTTTCAAGTGCTCTTGATTACATTCATTTTGAGGTAGCAATGCCATTCACTTTCATTCAGGAAGTCACTGGTGCTGAGATGAATGTGCAACCCTAGGCTCCCCATACATACATACATTCATATGTGCAGAGACACATGCATATACATGGAGAGAGACAGGGAGGAAGGGAAAGAGTGAGACAGTGAGACAGAGAGAGAGAGAGAAAATCTCAGTAACAGCAATTGAAAGGATACTAAGAGAGCAATGGATTCTAAGAAAGTTATAATTTTTAGATCATTCATAAAATGACATTTTTAGCCTTTGTTCAAAGCCACTAGGATGTTAAACTTCTAGAGGAACAGAAAATGTTAATATTTACTTCATTTCTAATAAATAAAACTTTAATATTTAAAGAAGTTGCAGCTAAATGGAAGTATGACTTACAGATTTGTCTCAGAGAAGCAAATAAAAGAGCTGACAAAATATATTTTAATGTACCCAAAGGCAACAAGGACCATCATTTCATAAATGTATTAGTTACCTTGCCTTAGATTCCATGGTGAGTATATTCAAAATGATCCAGGTTGACATATGATTAATACCCCACTGCTTTAATTGCAAAGTGGGGATAGGTGGAGAAAGTGAAAAATACAAAGTATAGCTCAGTGAAAAAAAAAAAAAACATAAGAATTCAAAAACTTGAAGGAAGCTTAGAAACCTCATTCCTATTCATTATGAAAAGTTTCTGCAAGAGTATACACAATATCATAGTATAATAGTGCTAAAGATGGCAGACATCATAAAGGTCATCTAGTTTAGAGTATATGCTGCCTACTTTAGACATCGACAATCCTGAGTGCAGCAAAAGTAGATTACTTGAGAAATAGCAAAATAAACAAAATATAATGAAAATAGATAATGTTAACACATGTCAATAAAATATCAATAGAGATTTTTTTTATGGTTTAGTGACCCCTTATTTCTATTTGAGTTTGAAATCATTCATCTAGTTCCACTTTCCACATTCCATTTTAGAAATTAGGAAAGTAAGTACCAGAAAGGCAGAGATAGTAAGTTGGAAGGTTCTGGGCATGGTGGCAATAGAAAAAAAAATTTGTTCTTCATGCAAGAATAAAATTTCTTATATTTTGTTTTCTTTTTCTTTTTTGTAAAGGCCTAATAATTTCACTCTCTAAAATACTTCCAGCAAAACTGGCCCTGAGAAGTGGATTGCCCAGTGTTAAACAACTAGTATGTGTCAGAGGTAGAACTTAATCTCAGATCTTCAGGACAAAGTGTTCCTCAATCATCCATGCCATCTGTGCACCCCTGCAATAAGAAATTCTCACTTTTCATCCCTTTGAAAACTCACCTCTGACAAGATTACTCTATTTTTTTTCTTTTTCTTTTTTTGGAGGGGGGAAGGCAAGGCATTTGGGGTTAAGTGACTTGCCCAAAGTCACACAGCTACTAAGTGTTAAGTGTCTGAGGCCAGATTTGAACTCAGGCCCTCCTGACTCCAGGGTCAGTGCTCTATTTACTGCACCACCTAGCTGCCCCAAGTCCACATTATTCTTGCGAAACTACAATATCTACATGTATTCTTTATCTCTTAAATGTCAATCTAGAGTTTTTTTTACATTCCTCATTCTTCTTTACCTATCGGCTACACTTGACATCATTGAAGACAATCTACAAATGATCTCCCAAAGAGGGAAAAACATAAAAAAGAGAAGTTAGATTTTCATACAACAATCATAAACTAATATCACTAATGATTATTGATACAAAATATGTAAGAATGCAGTCTTAGAAAAGTAGATAAAAGAACATATAAAAAGGGTCATACACTATGGCTAGATTGTATTAGATGCATAGTTGGTTCAGTATAATTAAAACTATTTTGCACAAACAAGAAACTAGTTCAGTTAAAATTAGTAAGGAAATAGTTAACTGGAGGAAAATTGAAGAAAGTTTATTTGAAAAAGATTTAATATCTGGTGTAAAATAAGAGTCTGATTCTATTATATAAAAATGTCAATCATTGCCAAAGAGATGACTTGTCAAAGGATATGAATAGACAGTTCTCAAAGAAAAAAAAGTAAATAAATTACCAAGAGTCATACTACAAAAGCTACCAGATCACTGGTAGTGACTTGGAAATGGAAATGGAAATAATGTTGAAGGACCTCACATTCACCAGATTGACAAATACAACAAAAAATTAAAGTGACAATACTTGGGGAGTATTAGAAGAAAGAAATAGTAAGATATTGTTGAAACAACTTTTCTGGAAGTTTGGGATATATGTGGAAATATCACAAAATCTAATGAATTAAGATCTAGTAGAACTATGACTAGGGTTATAACCCAAAGATATTTTTAAAAGAACAGTATATATAAATACCAGAATATTTGTAGCAGTTCTTTTTGTAGTTCCAAAGAACTAAAAACTAAGCAGATATCCATAAATGAATGAATAGTATATGACTGTAATGGAATAGTATTGTGTCATAAGTAATTATGAGAAGGACAGATTACAATAAACCTGGAAAGACTGGTATGAGAATATTTAGAATGAAGTAAATGAAATTTTGAATACAGTTTAGGCATTAACAGAACCATTATAAAGAAAAACAACTAACTTAAGAACTCTCATCAATGCAATAACCACCATGATTCTAGACAGTCATGTTATCACTGCTTCTCCTTATAGTGACACTATGACTTAAGAAGCAGATGAAACATTTTTTATCATAGTCATTATGTGCATTTGTTTTGTTTGATTAAGAAGCATATTTGATAAAGAGATTTTTTTTCATTTCTTTAAACTATTGTGGGGAAGTTCATATTATTAACAAAATGGAAAAAAAGAAAGGGTGAAATTAAGAAAAGAAACTGATATGTTAGAAAAAATCACAGAAGAGAAACAAAGTCAGTGTGAAACAAATAAGCAGGAAAGTTTTGAAAGTAACATTGAATTTATTGTATCCTTAGAGGAAAAAGGAAAAAGCAGTCTCTTTACTCATTCTTCTAGAGTAAAGCCAACTACATTCATGTTCATGGGTCAATGGGCAATTTTAAGGGGTTGGGGATAGATAGCTCTTTCTAATGCTGTTAATGTGAATCACCAGGGAAGTTCAGTGGTGGAAATTAGGAGAAGAGAGAGTTCCAGACATGAGGGACAGCTAGTTAAAATTCCCAGAGTTGGGAGTCAGAGTGTTTTGTATTTAGAAGAGCAGAAAGGCCAGTATCACTGAATTTAAGAGTTCATTTGGGGGTATAATGTATAAGAAGACTAGAAAAGTTGAAAGGTGCCAGGCTATAGAAGGTTTTAAAGCCAAAGAGATAATATATTTGTTCCTGGAGGCAACTAGGAATGATTCATTTTGATTAACTAGGGGGATGACATGGTCATAATTGAGCTTAAGGAAAATCTATTTGACAACTAAGTAGAGAGAAGGTGGATTGGCTTCAGGTGTGACAGGGAGGTCAACTAGCAGACTACTGCAATAGTCTAGGCAGGAGGTGATATGAATTTGCCATGTAATTAATAAACAATAACCCAGTTCAGAATTTCTGTCCATATACTAAAATTAATATGAGCATTAACTGCGCATTTTGTATGTATTCAAATGACCTAGAATTGTTGGTTGGCGCCCCTTTTTGCAAACACATGGTGCAGATTTGTGACTACCTATGCAATTTACTTTTTATGTTTTGCTTTGCATATGGAAATTGTGTTGTTATTTAGTGCTTGTTAAGTTTAGATTTTTTAAGACAATGTAGGTCAGTGGTTGATACTCTCTTAGTTGTGCTAGATTCCCCTTAATGTTTTCTCGATTCTCACTTCAGGTAAATCCAAGCTGTAGCAGTGCAACACCATTCATCATCAAGTAACATAATGAACAGAATTATGAAAACACAAAACAGCCTCATATACATATTAAATTATCCTCTTCTATATGGTTTTGGAACAACAATAATTACAGATCTTTAGATTTTGGGGCATTGCAGTGGGTTTGAGGAGGTAGAGGAAACACACACACACACACACACACACACAAACATTGACCACAAATATTTCTCATTTCCATCAACAAGTCTTCATTCATATCTCTCAATTTAATTATGTTTTAGTACTGCCATTACTTCTTGCATTAATGGTTCCATTTCTCCATATTCTGAGGTGCTCTTCCTTCCTCCTGACCTCGTTATGATTAGACTTACTTAACCTAAATTAAGTGACTAGTCATGACAAATAATTATGCCAGTTACATATTTGGCTAGAGAATACTGGGAGAAATCAAGGATCAGCTCTATGTTAACACAGCATTATGGCTACCAACTTTGAATTCATATACATATATATATTCACACATTTATGTACAAATATATACATATAAAAAGGTATACATGTACAATGATATGCCTATATAAACACATTAATGTGCATACACATGTGTGTATATACACACACCTATACATATACACACATACCTACATGTACATGCATACGTGTTTGTGTGTGTATATATTTTAATACTTGGCCATCTGTCTTTGTGCATCTTCCAGACACACATTTTTTACATGTTTTCACAATGCTTTCTGTAAATCATCTCATTTGAGGCAGGTATGTATAGCAGTGGGTGGAGTGCTGGGACTGCAGTCAAGAAGACCTGAGTTCAAATTCAAAACCAAACACTTATTAGCTGTGTGACCCTGGACAGTCTATCTCTGCCAAAGTTCTCTCAACTGTGGAATGGGAATAATAATAGGGCCTACCTTCCAAATGTGTGGAAATTCCAAATGTGTATATGTGTGTGTGTGTATGTATGTATGTATACACATACATATATATATATACACATATGTGCACACACATACACAGCTTTATGTGTGCATGTATATACACAGTATCTACACATGTATGAGTGTACATGTGTGTATCTGTATCTGTGTGCATATATGTATGTATATGAGTGTGTATACACATATAGATACACATATATCTGTGTATACATGTGCATATATGCATGCAGATAAATCTACATATATACGTAGATTGTTTATATATCTATGGGTGTATGTATATACATATGCATATGCTTGTGGTCTGTTATGTGTATATGCACATGTGTGTGCATGTTAGTGTACTCCTGTATACCCACATACATATAAACACATGTGTTTGTGTATATGTGTGTGCATCCACATATGCACAAACATGGGTGTACATATACACTTGCATGTGCAAATATGTATGTGCATGCATAATACATACATATATACACACCTTGCATGCTTCTTTCTCATCTGGACTCTAAACTCTTTATACAGTGCTTAACTAGATAAATTTTTAAAATGCAGCTAATATTGTATGTTCAGCAAGACCTAAAACACTTGTCTTATTATAAATAAGTACTCCTTAGTACTTTTATTGGAAAGACTTAGCAGAGGAAATCTTTCACAACTTTCTAGCTAATCTGAAGAGAAAGTGATATCTTAAATATCAGTCAGAAGATAATAAACTAAAAATGACAAAATTTGTTTAATTTTAAAGAGAGAAGAGAGAGAGAGAGAGAGAGAGAGAGAGAGAGAGAGAGAGAGAGAGAGAG
>NW_027186315.1:10637477-10641983 GCF_028583685.1 Petaurus breviceps papuanus
GGAAGGAAGGAAGGAAGGAAGGAAGGAAGGAAGGAAGGAAGGAAGGAGGGAGGGAGGGAGGTGCTCTGAAACATGGTTTTGAAATACATAGAAGAGAAGAAAAACTGCATCCATAAAGGATAGCTTTGAAAGTTGCATGTTAAATTAAGTATATACCTATATATTTGAAAAGCAAACTATAGCAATATAGACCCACAGTTTATAGATAATCCTCTCTATTCTACTAAGTATATGGAAGTTATTTTTGTTCATTTTCAGTCAGTTTTGTCAAGTTTAGAATTTTTAAAAACAGAAAGTATAGCTTTAATGGAGACAAATTAGCATGAAAATAATATGAAGTTAGTTAAAATTTTCTTAGCATGGCATTAAATGAACCTATAAAATTCAATAGCATTTATCCAGTACTTCATTCTTTATAGCAGGTACTTTTTGAAAAAGCAATAATTTTCTTTGTGTGTTATTATTATTATTATTTTCTTTCTTTCTTTCCTTTATCCTCATCACAGACACTGCTACATGAGATGTTCAAGTGCCTCCTGAAATGTTTGCCAATGATTTTAGGACTGATCGGCATGGTGTTGTTCTTTATTGATGAGGACAAAAATAATATCACTATTTTGGAATTAAAGTACAGTTTGTCTGATTGTTACTAATCAGACCAATAGGAGCTCAGAAGGCTCTATCACAGATCAGGTACAAATAGTTCAAATGTCTAAATATAGTTAAATATATTTTTAAAATAGTTTAAATGACTTTAAAACTACAGTGTGACTAAGTCACTCAGGTTAAAAATACAGTCCCCTCCAACAAGGAAGTACATCTGGAATAAGATTTTATTGGAGTAACCTAAATATATACATCACCCAGGCTTGGTCAAATCACAGTCAATTTTTTAACACTGTAGTAGTAGTAGTAGTAGTAGTAGTAGTTGTCATCACCATAGTCATAGTCTTAGCTGTAGTATTAACACCTTTTTACATCAGGTAGAGTGTACAAATCAAAGTGTCTACTACCACTAGCTAGTTTGTAAAGTATAGAATGTTTGGAAGAGTTGAGCTCAAACTACTTCAATAATTTAAGCTGTCTCCAAAAGTTACTAGCTATGTGACCTTTGCCATATTGCTTAGATTCAGTTTCCTAATTCTTAAGGTGGAAATAACACCACGTATATCATAAGATTGTTGAGAGAATCAAATGAGTTGTAAAGTCCTTTGCCAACATTGGAGGCGTATATAAATGATAGTATTATTAATATCAAGAGAATACAATAATTTAACCAAAAATACAATTATACATAAAATGAGGATCAGGTTGGATACTCTTAAAGAGGATGTTTAAAATTTCTGTTTGTGGGGAATTTCCCTCTACCCCCACCTCATTATGTTCATTGTGTGTTGGCGTGTCTATATTAGCATTCTTATAGGCAATTAGAACACAATTTCATTCAATAGCAATAAGTTGAAATCAACAGAAATGCAATCCAGAAGTGAAATTAGAAAGAATGGTATCAGGGAATAAAGGACCTGACAATATCTAATTAAATCCAGACCTTTATCATTACCTACTGTAAAAATAGCTCTGCTCTCATTGAAATACCATTCTAAACTTCTTGCCATAGCCAGATATGCAATTTCTTCTATAACAACCTCCTCATTGGAGTTGATTTGAACTCTAGGCACTCTAAAATTAATAGAATTACTTGAATGAAGGAAATATTTAAATTCCTTGCTGGAGGAATATAAGCACAAATAAGAATAAGTGTAATAAACTAAAATTTGATTAGGCAGACATAGACAAAGAGATTTTAAACACAAAACAAAAAAAAGAATTATAACTAATTTTCAATGTAATTTAGCACCTCTTAAAGATGGCATTGATATTGAAAAAAAACAAAATACATATTCCATAACTAAGCTATTGTAGGCATGAGAAATAACATGTGGGGAGAAAATCAAAACGAAAGAGGTCATTATTCCTTTACCCTTCTTCAAGACCCCACTAACTATGAAGAGAAATTATGTGTATCATATGTCACATGCCCTTATCTTGGGATTATTATTTTAATTCTACAATATATTAAAGTATTTCCTTTCTACTTAGAAAAAGAAACTATTATAATAATATTTGTGAATGTTTGTATTTACACATGTGTGCATAATATATATATATATGTGTGTGTGTATAGGTACAATATATTACATGTGCATTTATGCAGAAGTAATGTTAAAGACTGACAATTTTTTAATGGAGATATCTGATTTTATCAGGCATGTTGAAAGCTGGAGCAAAATTGTATTTTGTAGAGAAGGATATATTAATTTTCAATCTTTTCCTTTTTGCAGTTAGAAAATAATCAGAATAAGAACATCACTGGTTGATTGTCTATACCTCTTCTCAATTAGCATAAAAACAAATTGAAATTTTTGCTTGAGGGAACCAAAGAAACAGCAAGGAGCTCTTTTCTTCATCCTGCTGTATTTCCCTCTGTGTCATCTTTGTTGAAACCTTCTTTTGAATGTTTCAATTATTTCCTTCCCTGTGTTTCAGGGAAAACAAAACAAAACAACACAACTCTCTTTCTGTTAGTAGGTCTCTGTGTTTTGTTAATGCTGCAGGTGAAAATTGTATCCACTGTGGGTGGTTTTAATGTAGATAATTTGCCTTTCACTCAGTCTTCCCCTGTTATCCATCTATGTAGGTGGCCTTTAGTTAGACACATAACTGTCATTTCAAGGGCAGTGATAGAGACATGCCAGTGTTGGGCTTTCTTAAGCCTAAAATGCCTTTCTGCCATCTAAAATATATTAAATTAAATGGTTTTCAGCTTTAGTAGAAACTGTTTGGAAACTTTCTGAGAATTTTAGTGTTGGATGAGTGAGTCACTCTCTTTTTTTTTAATATCATAAAATGGCAAATGACTGATAAATGATAGCTGCCTGGAAGTTGGGATGTCATGAAAATAAACATAACAATCACCCAGGAGAAACAGTAGGACCGCAACATGGATTTTCTATTCTTACCCTACTGGCTACTGAATAATAGAAAAGGAAGAAAAACAAAGCAAAACATTAATTTATTTTGTTTGTTTTTTTGCAGAGATAAAAACTGGCTAGGTTGTAACAGTAATTGGTGCACTTTATCGGATTACCCTTGCAAGATAATAAAGTTATGTGGAAAAATGGTTGCATTGTGATAATAAGCCCATTATTATGTAATTAAAGTTTAAAAACAGAATCTGTGGCCATTAATCATATTTTGTGACTGGTTTATTGCAATAGTTATATGTAAACACCCAAGAATAATTCTGAGAGGGACATGAGCAACAAATGGTGACAAGGTAAAAACAGCACTGATTTTTTTAATAGCCCTTAGTCTTAATAGCGCCACATAAAAATCAGTTTGAGTGTTTTTCAATGTTAGGTTTAAAAATTAACATTTACTTTATATTCAGTATAGCTTAAGTCATGGCCATAGTAAAGAAATAGACTACATGTAAACTTTTGTCATCTTCATTTAAAAAAGAAATACAGTAATTCCTATTTTGAAATAATTAAATTTTAGATCTTAAGAAGTATTTTAAATTCACAAAGTTTAGTGCAAGAACATATTATGGTTTAAAAGAAATTGCAAACAAAATATTAACCCATTTGACCCCTTTAAAACCTTTTTTTCTGAAACCTTTCTCACAAGAACTTTATTCTCCATTTCTGTCAGATATTGTTCAGCATATTTATGGAACTCTTTTAGAACCTTTGAAGCTACATAAGAGGTTATATTGGTATAATAGATGGAGGTATAATGATGGAATGAATAGAGCTAAACTTACACTTCAAGGCACCCTGATTTCAGGCCCTGCATATAACAAATGTACTCTGTAATCTGTGCGACCATAGGCCAGTTGTTAAACCACTCAGTGTCTCAGTGCAACTTTTTTAGGACTATTAATTGCAAAGCATTTGTTAATATATATCACCACACAATAGATATCCATATGCCAGAGTCACCAAACTGGAGTGCTGAATATAGCTGATTATAAACTTATACAGCTGCTGACCTTACTATGAGCTTACCCTGGTTCCCAGATCTATGAATTGCCTGAGGCTAACCAGATGTTGCCACCTTCCCCTAGCCTATGGCTATTTGTGAATATTCAGCTCTCCTCTCCCGCTAGAGATCTCCAGGCTTTTTCTATGGACTGTCAGTTATTATACAAAACAATTTACCTGGTAAAATCTCAGAAGTTCCCAACTACTTCACCCCTGCAAAGGGGAACCATTCCAAGTATTATATCCCTCTCCCACTGCCCTGGTATTTTATAAGAATGCTGTTATCAGCCCAATCCTAGGACAACTCAGTACTTGCTGCTGTGAGGCACCCAGAACTGCAATTCCCTTGCCTTGACTAAAGTTCACAATTGTTGCTATATTGGTGGTCTTCTCTTTAATTTAGGTAGATAGATGATAGATAGATAGATAGATAGATAGATAGATAGATAGATAGATAGAT
>NW_027186315.1:10641993-10747826 GCF_028583685.1 Petaurus breviceps papuanus
GATAGATAGATAGATAGATAGATAGATAGATAGATAGATAGATAGATAGATAGATAGATAGATAGATAGATAAAGTCCCTCCATAAGCTTACACCGACCTACCTTTTTAGTCTAACTTCATTCCATACAGGAAATTCCATTAATTAACTATACTTTACAGCCAAAATGATGCAATAGATAGATGCTCTTCAGATTCAAACTTCATCTCCCACCTTTGTGTATTTGCACAGGTGATTCTCCACGCTACGAGTTTATTGCCTCCCAATCTTTATCTCTCATAACCGTTAATCAAAATCTCATTCTTCAAAAGAGAGTTTTATTATTTTCTCCTTTCTTCTCCTGTCTAAATATTCAGTTACAACCGATCTTCAATGTCCTCAGTACCTTTATCACTCTGGTTTCCCTACTCTGGGTCCATTCTAAAATGTTACATACAGAAACACACACACGGAATCTGCCTATGCTGTCTGAAAAATACATGGAACTATGAAAGTATCATCTCACTCATTTTACATTCTATGTCTCTCTTACCCCAGGCTAGGATTACATTAACTTTGCAGGCATCATTTCATAACATTTGCTAAGCTTTCACTCCACAAAAAACCTTAGATCTTTCTCAAACTATTTTTCAATACCTCCTTCATTGTACTTCTGAAGTTGCTTTCAAAAAAAATTAAATGTAAGATGAAATTTGTCCAAAATTTCACCAATTTTAGAGGGTCCCCAATACTATTCTATAGAGTTCCTTTTGAATTGTAACACTTTTCATCCTTTCTTTAAAGTATTTTATCTCCACATTGCATAATCTGAAGATTTGATAAGCATGGCAAATGAGATAATATGTTCAAAAGTTTTTTTTTCAGGAAAACCTAAAGGGCTAGATAAGTATGAATTGTTATCCAATTTCTTCTTATTCTTCTAATCTTTTTCAATGGAATTCATTTTTTTAAAGATTCATGAGGCAAGTTGCTATACTTTTATTATTCTTTTTATATTTAATGTTCCATGAACTTAACAAAGTCCTGTCCTGATACCATATTCTGGAATGGTGATCACCTGGGTTCTCAAACACTAGGTCAAAAGTTCTAACCAGGTTCTTCCATGGAGAAGAAAAATTGAATATAGCCACAATAAGAGATAGTCTCTTTTACAAGACCTCACCTAATTAATCATGAAAAAACAATGCCCGCTAGGGTGGATATCTAGTGGGTTGTTTTTTTTTGTTTTTTTTTTTTTTTTTTTGCACTGGCAACACATGAAGCAAAACGAAATAAAAACTATCAGTCCTTTCAACTTCTGCAATGTCATTTGTAGTGGAGTAAGAATGGAGTCAAGGGGTGCTAAGAATCACTAAGCTTTTATGCCAACTTTAATCTTGGTTGCTGATACACAAACAATGTTATTCTTATCTATTGATCAAGAAGTGGACTCATTGGTAGAGAACCTGAATTATGACAGTCTTGACATTCTACTTATAAATAAAAATGAGAAGAAAGCAGGAGTTGAAACAAAATAGAGGAGTGGCTCCACAGTTATTTCTTGGAGACACAAAAAAGGATTTGAGGAATAGATTCAAATTAATAGATTACTCAAAGGTAACAAGAAGCATTATTTCCAGGGATATTTGGTCATTACATAAAGCAATATGAATGATAACTATTTATAAAGAGGCTTCTGTAGAAATTATGCATTTTGTATACATTTCTAAGTATGGACTTTCAGTTACCACAGCGTAGTGGAATGTCATAGAGGAGTCAGGCTTCCCCACATATACTGCAACAGTGATTTAATAAAAAAAGACATTATGTCAAATGATGATCAAGAACTTATTTTAATTTTTTTTAATTAATACAAAGTTCCTTCTAACCTAGGACTAAACAAAAAGACAGGCAAAATCTGTAAGTGGAGTTCCTTTAGGAAAACCAGCCTAAGCTAAGATTGTTCATGGTTAAAATAGTGGCAGGAAAAATTAAAGATATCTAAATTCATATGAAAAAATGTTGTAAATCACTGTTGATTAGAGAAATAGAAATCAAAACAACTCTTAGGTACCACATCTCATCAGTCAGATTGACTAACATGACAGAACAGGAAAATGATCAATTCTGTAGAAGATGTGGGAAAATTGGAAAACTAATGCATTGTTGTGAACTGATCCAACTACTGGGGAAAACAATTTGGAATTATGCCCAAAGGGCTATAAAATGTGCATACCCTTTGACCCAGAAATACCACTTCCAGGTCTATATCCCAAAGAGATCTTACAAGTGTATTACAAAAAATATTTATAGCAGCTCATTTTGTGGTGGCAAAGAACTGTAAATCAAGTAGATAGTCTTGAATTAGACCATCATATTCATAGGGAATGGCTAAACATGGAATGTTATATGAATGTAATAGAATTCTATTGTACTATAAGAAATGAGGAGCAGAAGGATTCCCTAATAACTTGGAAAGACTTATATACACTGATGCTGAGTGAGGGGAGCAGAACCAGGAGAACATTGTGCACAATTAGATACATCATATCTGTCATGACTAACTTTGATAGACTGTGCTCTTCTCAGAAATGCAACGTTATAAACCAACTGCAAAAGACTCATGGTGGAAAAGACTGTACATCCAGAGAAAGAATTACGGAGTCTGAATGCAGATTGAAGCAAACTAATTGCTTGCTCTCTTCTTTGTTTTGTTTTGTTTTTTTCTTTCTCATGGTTCATTCCATTGGTTATAATTCTTCTTTACCATTTGACTAATGTTTAATATGAAGAGTATATCGAACTTATATCAGATTGCATGCCACCTTGGGAGGAATGGCAGGGGGGAGCTGAGAGAGGGGGAGAAAATTTGGAACTCCAAAACTTGTGGAACTGAATGGTGTAAACTAAAAATAAATAAATTTAAAAGGAAAAACATAGGTAAAAAAATTAAAAGTACAATATAGGCAGGCTTCTGGCTAGTTTACCTGAGCTCATTCCAGTTTTCCCAATGGAATCCCTTTTTCAGTGCCTATAGAATTCATTTTTATTTATTGATTGATTTCTTTGGTTTTTTTTTGTTCATTCACTTTGGCTGAAGACCTAGGCTGGATTACAGAATTTACTATTATTAATCTTTGGATAAATTCGTCTTTTTTCAGTCTATTTCCCTTTAAAAAATTCTTTGTTGTACTATGTGAGGGGGAGCTGGGTCCCTCTATGTTCTTTAAGAGCTTCATATTAAATGAAAGTCTTATATATCCTTTTAAAAAAAGAGAATATACATTAGATAACTAGAATCTTTTGTTAATTGGCCACTATTTGCATCTGTGTTATTATATATTATGAATGTATAAATCAATCCAAATATTTTGAAACAATTATCAAAAATTCATTTTAAATGTTTGTTTGGAAAATATATTGATGCATTTATATTTCTTCCATAAATGTCTAAAAGTTTTCACTTATTAATAGATATACTACTAATATGGTGTATCATCTATTCCAGAATTCATGGTTTATAATCCAACGACCAAGGATATGTACATACCCCTTCAAATTTTAGGGAAGTAATACTCTTCTCTAACAGAGTAATATGATTTGCTTTTAATTTACATGTGTATTAGAAGATCACATATAATGCTTAACAAAAGTAGTAAATAGGTCCTTTGAATATACCAGTGCTTTGCTTGTGAGATTGCATTGAAACCATGAATCTGAGAAAATGAAAGATTTACATTAAAAAAAAAACCCTAAGGCATTTATACTTTTGCTCATGGACAATTCCAGATTAGTTTCTTCTTTTACCAAATCATTTGCCAGCATCATCACATTAAGTACAGTTGCAAACAATTATAATATTGCAATAATATTTATATTCCCATAAATTAATTTCAATTCATAAAATATCATAGAACCTTTTCTGTGTTTATCGAGATTCTTTGTGGACTTGTTTCTTTTCACTTTTCCTCTTAACCAGCTACAGTTCTCTAGGCCATCACCAGTCTTCTTGGCTTCTCTCTTGCCACTGAACTATGATGACTCTGGAGGAGAAAGTGATGAGGAGACTGACGACATATAGGTCTGTCTCATTTAAATCCAATTCAATGCAAGTCAAGACATAACCCTCATGAAGTCATTGGGCCTTGGACAGATAGCAAGCAAATAAGTTGCAGTTAATATCTATACTGTTCTAATTCTGCTAAAAACATTAACACAAAACCTTGCATTAAATTATAAAATAATTCCTCATTTATTTATATTCCTTTTTTGTCTATGTTAATTACATTATAATATTTAATTATATTGCAAAATATTTGATGATTCTTCCAATGTGTTTTAAGTTTCTTCCAGTTTGGGATAATTAAATATTATCCTGCTATTAAAAAATGTGGAACAGATTACATTTTTTTTCTTTTTTATTACACATTCAAGGCATATTGTCCACAGTAGAGCTATTGGGTAAAAAAACAAGAAAAGTATTATTTCTCTTAGCTCCCACTGCATACTGACAGATATTTTCCCAAAGGGAATAGATTCTACTAGTTTGCAATTCTATCAGCAATGAATGTGTATAAAAACATTAAAACTTGCTGCTTTCAATAATATTTGATGATGATAAGATTATTCCTCAAGGTTGTTTTAATTTGCATCTCTTTGATTTTTAAGGAGATTGAATAATTTTGCAAGTGGCTATTAACAATTTATGTTTTCTATTTTAAGAAATGCTTTGGCAATTTATTCACAGTGAACCGGAAATAATACTTGGACATTTAACTATTTCTTATATATTTTAGATGTCATGCTTTAATGAAATATATTATTATAAATATTTTCCTCTCTTTATTTTTATCTTATTGGTTTTGTTATATAAAAGTTTTAAAAATAATTTATTTGAGCACATATATCTTATCCTTAAAATGTCCTCCTACTTAATTAATAAACGCAAACCTTCTCTCCTAGGATGCAGAGAAAAACACATTATTTCATTTTCTTCCATATATTTATGGTTCATATTTTAATACATAAGCTTATCAGTCAACTTCATTGAGTATATGATATATGTTAGTGTTTAAATCAATTTACTGAAAAATTGCTAGCTATTTTTTTTCAAATATACTTTTAAATAATCATTTGCTTAGGCTTTTTGTAGGTTTATGAGATACTAAACTTCTGCACATTTGTGTGCAATGTTTTTATTGAAATCATAGGTGAACTTTCTTTTATTAAAGTTTTCTTGTTCTTTATTGCTAATAAATAAGGATGAAAATTATATTGCTGAATTAAATATGTATTCTAAACCTCTGACTAGAACAGAGTCTGGCACATGTAAGTACATAACTAATCATTAATATATTGATTTTGTGAATTTGACATCTCCATTATTTTGGAGTTACTGCTGTTTTGTATATGCTTATATATTTTAATAATTGTGAATATATATTTATTTGTATACATTCATACTCACAGACATAAATGTAATGACTTGATTATATTTTAGAACCAGAGGGCAAAATAGAGGTTGAAAGACTCCACCTCCTGAAAAAAAGATCCCAAAAAGAAACCTCCTAGGAATATTATAGCCAGGTTCCAGAATTCCCAGATTAAGGAGAGAATATTACAAGCAGCCAGGAAGAAACAATTTGAATATTGTGGAAACACAATCAGGATAGCCTAGGATCTGGCAGCTGCTACACTGAGGGATCGAAGGGCTTGGAATATGATATTCCAGAGGTCAAAGGAGCTGGGATTAAAAACAAGAATCATCTACCCAGCACAACTGAGTATCATGTTTCAGGGGAAAATATGGTTATTCAATGGAATAGAGGACTTTCAAGCATTCTTGATGAAAAATACCAGAGTTGAATAAAAAATTTCTCATTCAGATACAAGAAGCAAGAGAAACATGAGAAGGTAAACAGGGAAAAGAAATCATAAGGAACTTATGAAAGTTGAACTATTAACAAATATATATATATATATATATGTGTGTGTGTGTGTCTATATATGAGGGTATATGAGCATATGAATATATATGTGAATGTGTGTATGAATGCTCACAGGTGTACATAGATAGAGGGCACATGACCATTTTAACAGGAAGGGATGATACTTAAAAGGTGAAATTAAGAGGTGTGAGAGGAATATAATGAGAGGAGATGGGGAGAGACAGAATGGGGTAAACTATCTCATAAAAAGAGACAAGGGAAAAATAGTTATAATGGAGGGGAAGAATAGGAAGGCAAAAGGGAATGGGTCAACCTTATTCTCATTGAATTTGTCTTGGGGAGGGAATGAAATACACACTAAATAGGTGTCTCACCCTACAGGAGAGTAGGGGGGAAGGGGATCAGAGAAGATATGATGGAAGGGAGTGCAGGCTGGCGGGGAGGGAAATTAGAAGCAGCCACTTTTGAAAAGTGACGGGATCAAAGTAGAGAATAGAACAAGTGGGAGGTGGTTTAGGAGGTTGAGAAATATAGTCGGTCTTTTACAATATATCTACTATATTATTGTTTTGCATTAGCTACACATATACAACCTATACTGAAGTGCTTATCTTCCCAGTAAGGGTGGGTGACAAGGGAAGAAGGGAATGAATCTGGAATTCAAAGTTTTAAAATCAAATTTTTAAATATATATATATATATATATATATATATATATAATAGTTTAAATATGTGTGTGTATATACATACTATTATTAATACTATTTTACATGTAATTGGGAAATAAGCTATACAGGCACTGGGGCATAGAGATCTACCATGCCCTACTGGAAAAGTCGAAAGGGGTATGGGAGAAAATATTGAAGAGAGCAGATTGGAGGAGGGGATATCCTGTGGTACTGCTATTTTGGGGTGGTACATAGGAGAAAAACGGGAAGAAAGTTTGTAACTCAAAATCTGGTGGAAATGAAAGATGTAAATCAGAAGTTAATAAAGCATTTGAAAAATGAAAAAAATAAGAATTAATGTGTGGGTGAGCTTTATACATGGTGCTTCATAAAATATGAAGTCACAAAAAAGATTAGCAACAGTTGAAAACTATTGAAGTTCTGTCTTACTTTATGCATCTTACATTCCACTTCCTCTCTCTCCCTCCCTTTTTCTGGTCCTGTTTCCTTTCTTTTCTTCTAAATTAGTACACTAAAGTTTCCAAATTTATTTTCAGTGGGTTATAAATAAATAGGTCAATTATTTTTATTATATTTTGTAAAGAACAGTTTTAGTTGTGTGTTTATTCACTTGAAAGACAGCAATTTAAGGGTCAGCCTAAACTTAAGAGAGAAATGATAATTTTAACCAAATTTACAATAACCTTCTCCAGACTGGAGATGGGGATGGCAAAGAAGGACAGATTATAATGATTGATAATATTAGCCCCTCACTAAGAGAAGGAAGTGAAATTCTCTTATCCCATTGGCTTCCATTTGACATTCTTAGGATGGAATGATAAGTTATTTTGACCAGCTATTTCTCCATTTGTTCAGAAAACTATCCCTAGAGAAATGGCCCCCAGAGAAGCAACCTTCCCAGTCTATATTTCCTGTGAATGAAGTTTTGAAAGAAACAGTACCTACCCTGGCATTTGTCTATTAAAGTGGGTACTTAAGAAACATAAAGTTCAGAGGATGTCAAATTGATTCCAGGCATTTGAAGGATCATGATTCACATTAACAGAGCAATGTACTTATAAAATATTGGATATAAGCCTTGTCAGGAATCTGGATCAAGAAAAGGACTAGCAGGCATAAAATTTTGTCGTACATTCCAAGCAGCTAAGAATCTGAGTCTTTGTTATTGACTATAATTAATGTGGATAGGAAAAAAAAAACATTTAACTCAACCACAATTGCTTTCCTACCAAGCATGAAAGAAAAGCACCTGAAATCTTAGACATGAGAGATTAGGAGTATGGGTAGTAAAAATTTAATTAAATAAATCAAGCATATGTTGCACACTATGTGCTAGGCAGTGTTAATACAGGTAGAAAGAATGAAACAATTGCTACTTGGAAGTACGTCATATCATCATGGGAGAAATACATATTTGTAGGTGATAGATATACATATTTACACATATAAGTATATGTATTCATATATACATATTTGTGTACATATTCATGCACACTTGAATAAATGTAAAGTATACATGTATACTTTATAATAATGTAAATAAATATAAAGTATACATATAAAACATAAACGTGAACAAAAATTAATCTAATCAAATAGTAAAATATAAATTGGTTATGAGAGATGAGGTTAGCAGTTTGTAAAATCAGAAATGTCTTTAGGCAGAAGCTGTTTCTGAAAAAACAAAACAAAACAGAAGGACCCTGTGAGACCATGACAAAGGAGGGATACATTCTAGGAATCTGGGGTGGCTTATACAAGTCACAAAGACAAGAAATGGAATGTTCTTCGATAACAGAGGAGATAATTTGCCTGGATGCAGGTACGTTCTTGATGCTGGCCAGTTGGTTGTTGTCATTCATTCTCAAAAAGGACTGAAAATGGCATTATGTTAGAGTAAAGTTATATTATGTCTGACTATGACTGATCTGACCAACATGAGCTCAGAATGCTCTATCATAGGTTGGACATAAATAGTCCATGTGACCAATTGGGGGGGACTCTCTAAATTTGCACATCTCACATTTCTTTTGAGCTACTTCAATTCTGCTTTGCTCATAGACTACAGCACCTTCTCTGATGAGGACATACCATGCTCAGTGGTCTTGTGCCAGTGTCTCCCATACCACACAATCAATTCCAGAGTTCTTTAGAGAAATATTAAAAGTGTCCTTGTACCACTTTTCTGACCACTATGTGAGACTTGCCTTGTACCAGTTCTCCATAAAATAGTATTTTTGGCAAGAATACATTTGGCATTTGAACAATATGGCCAGCCCATCAGAGTTTAGCTCTCTGCAGTAGTTTGAATGCTTGGCAATTTAGTTTGAGAAAGGATCTCAGGGCCTGGTATTTGTAATGTTAATGAAATATGAAGATCTTCCCCATCCATTAATAGGCTTATGTGAATACATGTTTCCCCCTTTCCTTTGGAACAGGAACTTTGTTCCCAGGTCTTAAGGTACTTGGATATTTTAATCATGGATGTCTTGCTGCTTTCACAGTTGTGCTACATCCTGAGTTACATAGAGCCCATTGGGAGAGGAACTTGCCTAAGAAGAAGCTTGCTCAAAGGGAGAATTGCTTGTAGGAAGTCTTTCACACCTTTTTTATACTAAGCTAATTAGGCACTGAATCATGAGGGTTGTGATACCTTCTGGCTCTGTGCCTACTAGTTGAAAACTATATATACTGGGAGGTTGTGATTTCACTTTAAGGGTTAGCTAATGAGAAGGACCTTTGGATGCCCTGGAAGGGACTCTAAGTAGCCATTTGTTAAGAGCCCCCCAACTACTTAGAGGTTTGTGCTTGCCTGATCCTGCAGTGTATGTAGGTGGTTGTATTACTTTGCTCAGACAGTAGGAGCCCTGTCCTTTGAATCTCTGTGCTAATTTCTCTGCTTGTGATTTCTACTTATCTGTAATTAAAGCAAGATTTTTTTAATCCCTTTAAAAGTTGTCTTTTCTTTAGCAAAACAGATCAAAGAACCTGTGCTAGCAGGTCATCCTGGGTGTGTTAGTGTGATTGCTACAACATTTGGCATATGGATCTGCATCAACTAAAGGAAAGTAAGGGGTGTAGTGAGGCTGGGATAGTTGTCAGTCCAGTTATTGTGTTTCTTTTTGTCAGCAACCTGAGAGAAACAGTGAAAGTAGTGGAAGTGATTTCCTGGGTGCCTAGAGCAGGGTCTCTGAGAGATAACCTTTCCTTTCCCCTCCCTACCCTACTAGCACTCATGAGGAGACAGGTTAGAGCAGTAGTTGTGGGACAAAAACAAGCTTGTAGGAAATGGGTATGACCAGAGCCCAAGACAGGGCTCCAGTGGAGTTGCCCTGTCCCAGACTATGGTGGACATGCAGAGGCTCTGGAAGTGTACTGTGACCAGAACCCAGACTGGAGCAACTCCTCCCCATGTAAGACTGAGGGAAAGCAAACTGCCCTAGGATTGGGGTGGTGCAGACACCAGAAATGGAGGCTAGAGGCAGAAGCCTTTGGAGCCTGTGGTGTCTGGACCCAAGTAGGAGCACAGAGAGCTTGAAAAGGAGCCATGGAGCAGGAGCAGAGAGCTATCTACATGTGAACTCAGGCAGAAACTGTGGAAGGTCAAACCACAGACCTGCAAGAGGAGGAGCCCCAGAGCTGGGTACTTGCCCCAACTCAAAATGAAGGCTTTGCAGCAAGGCAAGAATAGTGAGAATGCTTTCCTGCCACACTTCCCTGGGATGGTTTGAGACACAAGGGAGTGGAATTGTTTATGGTGGGAGTGAGGAAGTGCCATAATGCCCAGGGACCTACCCTGTTGGTTTTGTCACCCCACTGCCCCTCAGTACTTGGAAGCAGGGGCTGGAGCAGTGTTAAGCCTTGGGACCCTTTGGCTCATTAGAACATGTGTGTACCTGAGAGTGCCAGGAGAGAGCCTGCAAAGGCATCATGGGGAGAAAAACATGCCCCCAAGATGAATTTACTTAGATATTTTTGTTTTGGATTGAGGGTATTATAACCTACTGTGACCTGGGGGTTGTTGTGTTGTGTTTTCTGCTGCTCTTGAGGATGTGTTGTCCTAGGGAAGACCCTAGTCTGGAATCCCATGATTGTATAAATAAGTATTTTGGAATGTTATATACTTTGTGTTTGTTTAAAGCCATGTGGCTTCCCTGGTAATAATTTGTTATGTTTTAATGTATTTTGTAAATATGAAGAAGCTTATGATGTGTTTATGTTGTGATTATAATTCCTCTATTTGGAAACCCCTAAAAAGTGTCAGTTTCCAAGATCCATGGCCATAACAATCTCTTGTTCACCTGTGTATATTGTAATGGATAAGTGTTAGATTATAAAGGCCAAGATCCTGTAGGGGTGGGATGTAAGCACAAGCTAAGAGGGATTTTTGTTATTTTCTTTTTGGAGCTGTTTCCCAGGCTCAAGCTAAATTGTAAACATCGGAATGATTAATCTCCTTTGAATGCTAATAATTCGCAGCTGTGCTGAGTTAAGTAGGTTTCATGCTCTGAGACAATGGGGGGGAGAATCTTTGTTATATATTCTGGGAGGTTTGCATTTTGCTTTGAAGGTTTACTTATGAGAAGGACATTTTGATTCCCTGCACAAGACTGTGAGTAGCCATTTTTTAAGAGCCCCCCAACTACTCAGAGGTTGGTGCTCTGCCAATTCAGTGTTGTATGTAGGTTGTTGTGTTACTTTGTTCAGACAGTAGGAACAGTCTCTGTTGAATCTCTGTGTTAATTTCTCTGCTTGTGTTTCCTATTTATCTGTAATTAAAGTAAGGTTGAGTAACCCTTTAAAAGTTGGCTTTTCTTTAGCAAAGCAGATCAAAGCACCTGTGCTAGCAGGCCATCCTGGATGTGCTAGGGTGTTTGATAATACAGTACCTTATCCTGCAAGGTGATCTTCAGAATCTTCGTAAGACAATTTAAATGAAAGCAATTTGATTTCCTGTCATGCTCTCCAGGTTTCAAAGGCATATAGAAGTGAGGTCAATACAACAGCTCTATAGACTTTCACTTTGGTAGTCTGTCTAATACCTCCTCTCTTCAACATTTTCCTTCAGAAGCTCCCAAAACTGATCTAACTCCGGTAATACATGTGCCAACCACTTTTTCAATGTGCACATTTATAGAAAGTATACTGCCAAGGTAAGTGAAATTATCCACAGTCTTAAAAGCTTCTTTATTTCCTGTAACCAAAGGTTCCAAATATAGATGGTGTGGTGGTAGCTGATGTCTTCTTGGTGTTAATTGTTAGGTCAAAATTGTCATAAGCAGCAGAGTATCAATCCATATTTTGTGGCATCTCAGCTTTATAGGCTACATTAAGTGTACAATCATCTTCAAATGAAAAAAAAATCATGCACCAACATTCCCTCTGCATTAGTCTTGGCTTGTAGCCTTTTCAAGTTGAAGAATTTGCCATCAGTGTGGTAGCTGATCTTGTTGCTGCGTTCATCCTCATTGAAGGCATGTGACCACATGACTGAAAACATCATGCTAAAAAGCATGGGAGCAAATGCACAGGCTTGTTTCACTCCAGTGGTAACTTGCAACAAGAGCATTGTACGTTATCCTGAACCCGGGCCATTATGCTGTCATGAAAGTGATGTACAATGCCAATAATCTTCTTTGGGCAACCTAATTTTGGCATAATTTTTCCTAAGTCCTCATGACTGGCAGTATCAAAGGCCTTTATAAGATCTATAAGGGTTGTGTCCAGACCTCTATTCTGCCCCTGGCATTTCTTCTGGAGTTGTTGGGCAGCAAACAACCATATCAACTATTCCTTGGCCCTTTCTGACAGCAACACTATCAACTTTCTGAGAGCAACACTGACTCTCAGGTAGATGACTATCTTCCAGGTGAAGAGTCAGTCTATTAAGGAGGATTCTGGCAAGAACCTTGTCAGTAATGACTAAGAGATAGGAACCCTCCCCCAGGGATTGTCACAGGACAATCTCTTTCCTTTAACTTTATAGAGATAGAAGATGGAGGCATCCTTGAACTAGTGGGGAATAACCTCCTCTTGTCATATAACCTGGAAAATTTCAGTCACCTTTTATATGAGCAGTGGATGCCTGCCTTGTAAATATCAACTGGAATATAATCAACACTAGATGCTTCATCACAGAAAATTGGCCTAATGGGAGTCAAAACCTCTTCTTCAGTTGGAAGTTTGACTAGAGAGGGATTGACTTCAATCTGAGGTAAACAGTAAATGACTTCAACATTGGTTCATGATAATGTATTGAGAACATTATGGAAATGTTCAGCCCATCTTTCCAAAATCATATCATTATCACTAACTAATGTTGCTCAATCAACACTGAGTAGCTGAGATGCATCATAGGTCTTTGACCCATAAATATTCTTCAGGACATCATAAAAGCATTTTGGATTATCCCTATCAGCATAAAACTGAATTTCATCTGCCTTCTTAACTGAGTCAAGAATCCTGCATCTCTCTAAGTGTTACTTACACTTTTCTTTTAATGGAATTAAATGCTATCTTCTTAGAGATGGATAAACTATCCTGCTGGTAAACTGTGGAACTCTCGTTTTTCACTGAGCAGTTTCTCAATTTGCTCATGACTTTCATCAAACCCGTTTTGATGTTTATGAGTGTTCTGACACAGATGAAGAAGTGTAGTGCTGTACACCAAATCTCCAAAAGCCACCCACTCCTTTTCTCCTCTACTGCTTCCAACTGTGTGTTGGCTCAGCTTTCTCTCCAAGCTGTCAATAATTGTTCCCACTTGGAGAATTGCTCTAATCAGTAGACAGTATTTCTTCTGGTAGTCCTTTTGCCTTGGGGTCACCCCTTTTGTTGAATGAGAATATCTAGCTTGGAAAGGATAAATCTATGATCAGTCCAACACTCTGTGCCTCACTTTGCCTTTGTCACTCTCACTTCCTGTCCCTTCTCTTTGCAATCACATAGTCTATTGAATGCTAATGTTTCCTGCAAGGATGTATCCATGAAGTTTTATTGCATTTAGATAAATGCAATAAAAGCACTGGTGATGTCATGAGATGTCCAATTCTTCTGCAGTAAATGGCCATTACTGTTGCTCTTTCCAACTCCATTCCTCCCAAGTACTCTCTTTCATGTCTGGTATTCTGAGTCTACTCTAGCATTAAAGTCACCCAGAACTATAAGCTTGTCCTCTTTTTGGCATATGAATGATGAGGGTCTCCAGGTTTTTGAAAATTTTTTCTTTAACGTCATCAGGGTTCATCATGGTGGGAACATAGGCACTGATGGTGGTGGCAAGATGTTTTCCTGCAAGTGGAAATCACATTGTCATGAACCTGTCATTCACTCATTTTGGTAAGCATACAAGCTTGTTGACTCGATTAGTTTTGATCACAATACCTACACCAGTTCACGGCACTCCCCTTCACTGCAGCCTCTCCAAAAAAAATGTTCATCTTGCTCCAACTTCAGTAAGCTGACTCTCATTTGCTAGCCTTGTTTGACTGGGGCTACTATTTGGATATGATACCTGCTGAGTTCACAACAAGAACTGTTCATCTTTCAGGTCTACTGGGTTTTTTTGTTGTCTGTAAGTGTGTGCATATTTCATGTACCTATGGTGAGTAGAACCATCTTTACAGTAATATTTGATTTTTTTCTACCACAGGATGTGATCACTATCTGCTGCAGTAATCAGGCCAGGGTTACACAAGCAGGTGATTTTTTAGGGCACCTTTTCTAGCCTTTTCCTAACACCAGAAGGTGAGTTATACTATCATTAAAAGGCTGCTCAGACATCCAGGGGGCTGCCAAATCCCTCTACTGCTTTGTAATGATAAGCAAAGTAGTACTTTGCTGCTTGTTTCAGCTATTCAAGTGCCTTTGAGAATCACCTTTGATTGCATCAAGTCTTTGTTGGAAACAGTATACATTGTGTTTTCTTTAATGGGCCTAAGGGAGTTTGGAGGCTTTCCCTGCCCTTAATAGGCCTACTGTTGTCACATGGAGCTCATGGCGGGAAGAGCTTGCCAAAAAAGTAGAACAGGAAGGGAGGAACAGGAAGAAGTAGAGCAGATAGAAGCTCGGGCACTAGTTGCTTGTGGCTTCACAACTCTACTTGTTATTCTGTCTTTTGTTCTATGTTGATGTTACTTTGTCAGACAGAAGCACTCTTGATTTGTGTTACTTTGTCAAATAGAAGCACTCTGATTTTGATCTGTGTTAATATTACTTTGTCAGAAAGTAAATTGAGATGATAGTGTTGGCAATGTGTGAAAATATTGTTGTCTCTCTATTAAGCTTAATGTATGTAAATATTGTTGTAGCTTTGTTAAACTTTGTCTTCCTAGATAACAGAAATTTCAAAAACCAGTCCCCATAAGCTGAGATATAAAGCCAGAGCAGAGAGTTGCCTACCTGTGCATCCAGGCAAAATTTGCCTTAATCCAGGCAAGAGCTGGGAGCATGGAAGAGCAGCCATGGGGTTTGGAAGTCATCCTCGAGTTAAGAAGAAAGAAGATTTTACTTGGGTACACTATATTGATTTGAGGAGATCATGATTTACTCAATGATATGTTTTGTTTAAGACTATGTGGCCACTTTAGTAATAAGTTGTTATGTTACATTCTTGGGAATATTGTGCTTTAGATTCTTGAATGTTTTGTTTTAAGTTATTGTTGAATAAATAAAAAGTTCACTATGCTATGTGATTAGATCCTTAAAGTTATTCACAGCAACAGACCTCAGGAGAGCTGCTAGTGGTTGGCTTTACATGCTTCCAGTATGGAGACAACCCTATGGTCTGGGCCACTTTTGTGCAGGGTTGTGACTATAGTTCCCAATGTATCTGAACCTGCTGCTTCATCACTTGCCTATCAAGACATCACTTTAAGACAGGTGAAAATAGTAAAATAGTATGTGTGATGTCTTTTGATTCATAAGTTGTATTTAAACATGGCAGAGTTGAATGAATTTGTCAGCCTCAATATTTTCCAGAGTCATCACACTCCAGCAGAAGAACAGAATCAAGATAACTGGTGATGGCTCAAGATGCAATTGATGACCTTGATGTCTTTTAAGTCTAACCAAGCTCTAAGTGCTCCATAGCACCTCCTTCAACTGCCTTCATAGTTATTGGAACAAATTCTTCTCTTTTGCCGATTCCACAGAGAATGTCTTCACATGATTGGGGTAGACACCCTTTAACTCACCAAAAAGTTTGAGAGCCCTCACTTAGATTCAACCTGGTTTAGCCTGTCTCTTGGAACAGTTTACTGGGTTGTGGCCAACTGTGCATGTTGCATTTTCTTGGAGCGAGTGTAAAAAACAACCCTGAAAAGAACTCAACAGCCTTCACACCAGATACAGTAGTGTTCCCTGAACACCTTACACCCTATACTGAAAAGTATTTAGCAATTGGCTCTCAAAAAATAAGTCTATATGATATACTTTTAAGTTGAATCTCCATAATTAACATTTTCTCTATTACAAGTTTAAGACTACAAAATCAACAAAAAAATAACTCATATCCCAATTTGTAATTTTTGCTGATTTCTGTGGTATAATTGATGAATGAAGATTTAACCATCAACTTTTGTAAGCCAGTTAGAGATAGTTCCAGCATAACTCTCTCTAGTTTTCAGAGTGCAGAAGGAGATATATGAAAAAGACTGGAAAATGGGATTGGGATCAAGGTCTCAGAGACTTTAAAAGCTAAACAAGATTTTATAGTTGATTCTTTTTTTAATTTATAGTTTTCAACATTCATCTCCCAAAGATTTTGAGTTACAGATTTTCTTCCCATCCATACCCTACCACTCACCCTGAGATGGCAAGCATAATGAAAACCCTTTGCCCCAATCTTCCCTCTGTTATATCCTCCTCTAATCCCCCCTTACATTCTTGTAGGGCAAGATGTATTTCTATACTCCATTGCCTATATGTCTTATTTTCTGGTTGCATGTAAGATTCTCTCCATTCTCCCCACCTCAACTACTCCCAATGACAAGACAAGCAATTCAATTCAGGTTATACATGTGTAGTAATGCAAAACATTTCCATACTAGTCATGTTGTGGAAGAATAACTATATTTCCCTCCATCCTATCCTACCCCACATTTGTTCTATTTTCTCCTTTGACCCTGTCCGTTTTCAAAAGTGTTTGCTTCCAACTACCCTCTCTCCAAATTTGTATTCCCTTCTATCATTCCCCCTCTTATGCTCTTTCCCCTTTCTTCCTTGTAGGGTAAAATACCAAATTGAGTGTGTATGTTATTCCCTCCTTAAGCCAAATCCAATATGAGTAAGGTTGACTTATTCCCTTTCACCTTAATGCTTTTCCCCTCCATTGTAACAGTCTTCTCCTACCTCCTTTATTTGAAATAATTCACGCCATTCTATTTCTCCCTCCTCCTCCCAATATATTCCTCTCTCTCGTCTTAATTTTATTTTTTATATCATCCCTTCACATTCAAATCACCCTGTGCCTCTATGTATACATGTACACACATACATACGTATACACTTACACCTACCTAAACATATATATATATATATATATACACACATATATAATCCCTTCAACTATCTTCATACTGAGAAAAGTCTCATGAGTTACAAATATTGTCTTTCCTTGGAGAAATGTAAATAGTTCAACTTTAATAAGTTTCTTGTGATTTCTCTTTCCTGTTTACCTTTGCATGCTTCTCTTGCTTCTTGTATAAACAGTCAAATTTTCTGTTCAGCTCTGGTTTTTTCACCAAGAATAAATGAAAGTGGCTAGGTAGCACAGTAAGTAAAATGCTGGCCTGGATTCAGGAGGACCTGAACTCAGATCTGGCCTCAGACACTTAAAAGTTACTAGCTGTGTAACCTTGGGCAAGCTGCTTAAAACTAATTGTCCTCCAGAAGGCAAAAAAAAGAATACATGAAAGACCTCTATTTCATTGAATGACCATATTTTCCCCTAAAACATTATATTCAGGTTTGCACGGTAGATGATTCTTGACTTTAATCCTAACTCCTTTGACCTCCAGAATATCATATTCCAAGCCCCTCAATGCTTTAATATAGAAGCTGCTAGATCTTTTGTTATCCTGATTGTGTTTTGACAATACTCAAATTGTTTCTTCCTGAGTGCTTGTAATATTTTCTCCTTGACCTGGGAACTCTGGAATTTGGCTATAATATTCCTAGGAGTTTTTTTGGGGGGGAATCAAATTCAAGAGGTGATTGCTGAATTCTTTCAATTTCTATTTTGCTCACCTGTTCTAGAATATTAGGGCAATTTTCCTTGAGAATTTCTTGAAAGATGATTTCTAGGCTCTTTTGTGGATCATGGCTTTCAGGTAGTCCAATAATTTTAAAATTATCTCTCCTGGATCTATTTTCCAGGTCAGTGGTTTTTCCAAAGAGATATTTCCCAATTCCTTCTATTTTTCATTTGTTTAGATCTGTTTAATAGTATCATGATTTATCATAAAGTTATTAGGTTCCATTTGTTCCAATCTAATTATGAAGAATTATTTTCTTCAGTGAGCTTTCGAAATTCCTTTTCCATCTGGCCAATTTGGTTTTTTAAGGCATTCTTCTCCTCATTGAATTTTTGGCCCTCTTTTGCCACTTCTGTTAGTCTGTTTTTTAAGTTGGTATTTTCTTCAGTCTGGTGGTTGACTTGCTTTTCATAATTTTCTTGCATAATTCTCATTTCTCTTCCTAATTTTTCCTCTACTTCTCTTATTTGATTTTTTGTTTTTTTTCTTTAAATGCTTTATTAACTTCTGATTTACATTATTCATTTCCACCAGAGTTTGAGTTACAACTTTTCTCCCCATTTTTCCCCTAACCACTGACCCAAAATAGCAGTTCCAATATCCCCTCCTCCAATCTGCTCTCACCCGTATTTTCTCCCATACCCCTTTAGACTTTTCCAGTGGATCTCTATGCCCCAGTGCCTGTATATCTTATTTCCCAATTACATGTAAAATAGTATTAATAATAGTATACATACACACACACACACACACACACACACACACATATATATATATATTTAAATATTTGATTTTAAAACTTTGAATTCCAGATTCATTCCCTTCCTCCAGGTCACCCACCCTTACCGGGAAGATAAGCAGTTCAGTATATGTGTGACTAATGCAAAACAATAACATACTAGATATATTGTAAGAGCCTGACTATATTTCCCTCCCTCCTATCCCACCTCCCACTTGTTCTGTTCTCTACTTTGATCCCATCCCTTTTCAAAAGTGGTATTTACAACTTCTCCCCCACCCCCAGGCTGCCTTCCTCCCCTTCCACCCTACTCTCTTGGAGGGTGAGATACCGTATTTAGTGTGTATTTCATTCCCTCCTCAAGCCAAATTCAATGGGAATAAGGTTGACCCATTCCTTTTTGCCTTCCTATTCTTCCCCTCCATTGTAACCATTTTCCCTTTCCTCTTCTATATGAGATAGTTTACCCCATTCTGTCTCTCCCCATTTCCTCTCATTATATTCTTCTCTCACCTCTTAATTTCACCTTTTAAGTATCATCTCTTCCTGTTAAATTGGTCCTGTGCCCTCTATATATCTATACCTGTAAACATATATACACAAATTCACATATGTATTCATATGCCCATATACCATC
Source organism: Petaurus breviceps papuanus (assembly GCF_028583685.1). Classification (NCBI taxonomy): domain Eukaryota; kingdom Metazoa; phylum Chordata; class Mammalia; order Diprotodontia; family Petauridae; genus Petaurus; species Petaurus breviceps. The sequence goes on from NW_027186315.1 coordinate 10,661,240, forward strand.
ATATATAGACATCTATATATTTCTATTCCCTTGAACTACTGAGAAAAGTTTTATAAGTTGCAATTATTGATTTTCCATGTAGGAATGTTAATAGGTCAACTTTGATAAGTTACTTATGATTCCTTTTCCCTGTTTACCTTCTCATGCTTCTCTTGTTTCTTGTATCTGAATATCACATTTTCTATTCAACTCTGTTTTTTTTAAGCAAGAATGCTTGAAAGTCCACTATTTCATTGAATGACCATACTTTCCCCTGAAACACAATACTCAGTTTTGCTGGGTACATGACTCGTGGTATTAATCCAGCTATTTTGACCTGGGGAATATCATATTCCAAGCTCTTCTATCACTCAGGGTAGAAGCTGCCAGATCCTGAGTTATCCTGATTGTGTTTCCACAATATTCAAATTGTTTCTTCCTGGCTGCTTGTAATATTCTCTCCTTAATCTGGGAATTCTAGAACCTGGCTATAATATTCCTAGGAGGTTTCTTTTTGGGATGTTTTTCAGGAGGTATTCAATGGATTCTTTCAACCTCTATTTTTCCCTCTAGTTCTAAAACATCAGGGCAGTTTTCTTTGAGAACTTCCTGGAGGATGATTTCTAGGTTCTTACTTTGATCATAGCTTTCAGGTAGTCCAATAATTTTTAAATTATCTCTCCTGGATCTATTTTCCAGGTCAGTGGGTTCTTTTTCCATAAGATATTTCAAATTGCCTTCTATTCTTTCATTTGTTTGGATCTGTTTAACAGCATCTTGATTTCTAATAAAATTATTAGCTTCCATTTGCTCCAATCTAATTCTGAAGCAATGATTCTCCTCATTGAGCTTTTGAGATTCTTTTTCCATCTGGCAAATTCAGCTTTGTAAGGCATTCTTCTCCTCATTGCCTTTTTGAGCCTCTTTTGCCATTTGAGTTAGTCTATTTTTTTAAGGTATGATTTTCTTCAGTCAGGCTGTTGACTCTCATTTCATAATTTTCTTGCATTGTTTCCATTTCTCTTCCCAATTTTTTCTCCACTTCTCTTATCTGCTTCTTAAGGTCCTCTATGGCCCATAGCCAGATCATATTTTCCTTTGAATCTTTTGGTGCAGGAGTTCTGACTTCACTGTCTTCCTCCTTTTCCATGCTTTGCTCCTTTTTGTCCCCCAAATAGAAGTGTAATGTTGGAATCTTCTGTCTGCTTTGTTTTCTTTGCCTGGTAATGTCGCCCTTCAGTCACCTGACCGCTTGACTTTTTGCCACAGTAGGACTCTGCTACCAGACAGGGAGCTTTTGTCCCAAACACTGGGGTTTTCTCAGCTGCCAGAGGTATTAGATGGGTGCCTTCTCTGAGGTCTCCACACACTCTGGCAAGCTGGACACACACCCCAGGACCTCCACCCTAGACTGCAATCCAGATCCAATCAGTTTAAAGCAAGAGCAATTACCCCTCAGACTGGTGCTTGGTCACCCTACACTCTGCAAGCCAGGAGCTAAAGATACCAACTGGTGCTGGCTGGCTGTGTCAGCGGCTCAGTGGCTTATTGCCCCAGGGGCAAAAGCCACGCACTCCTACTTCCTGGGTCCTAAATTCCAGACTGCACTGACCTCTCACTTTGTCCTTCACATCTATGTGTTGATAAATCTGGAAACAGCCACAGCTGCTGCTGATCTGGAGTCCCTATGGCCCGCGGCTGGTCAGGCCCTCCCTGGGGCTAAAGCCATGTTTTGAGGCTGGCCTCACCTCCCAGAACACTGTTCTGGCTGATTTCTGCTGGCCTCCTTGGCTGTCTTTAGCAGGAGGTTAGCTTCTTCTCTGTGTCTTTTTTGGGGTTCTGTAGCTCCAAAGTTTGTTTAGAGTCCCCTTTTTACATGGATTGGGAAAGGTGGAAGCCTGAGCAGTGTGGAGGTCCTGCTTCTACTCTGCCATCTTGACTCTTCCCCCGCCCCCCGCCGTGTTTATTTGATTTTTAAAATCCTTCTTGAGCTCCTCCATGACCTGTAACCAATTAATATTTTCTTGGAGATTTTTTATACCGCAGATTTGACTTTGCTGTCTTCTTCTGGTTCCTATGTTTTGATCCTCTTTGTTCCCCCAAAAAGGTTCTATAGGCCGATTTTGCTTCCTCTTTTTGTTCATCTTGCCAACCAATTACTTAACTTTTGAGCTCTTTGCCATGGTAGAACTCTGCTTCCAGAGTGGAGAGTGCTAAGTCCCCAATTTTCAGCATTTTGCATATCTGTTGTCAGAGTTTCTACCAGGCACCTGTCTCAGAACTGTGAGGAGGACTTTTTCTCTATAGCCTCAACAAGCTCTGCCATGCCAGCTCTCTTCACCCCAGGGACCACCACTCAACACTATGACCCAGATCCAAGGAGGGCAACACAAGAGAATCCTGACTCAGCACCAGCAGAGAGATTCCTGCAATTGCACTCTGTACAGTCACTTGATCCCTCTATGATATGTAGGCTCAAGCCAGAATCAGCAGCAGAAGCACCTGCAGCCACCATCACCTCTACTGCCCTGGGTGCAGGCACCAGACAGCACTTTTGTCTCACACAGTTCCAGCAGAGTTCCCCCATTGACCTTTTACTTTTTCTTTGGCATTTATGGATTGAGAACTCTGGAAACCAACACATCTGCCAGTGATTTCTCTCTCCTGAAGTCTGCTCTGGCCAGTCTCTGCCAGGCCTGGGCCTGTGAGGCTCAATTCAGTGCTATGAGTTGGCCTGCCAGGCTGTCTTCAACAGGCAATTTGTTTCTCTCTGTCACTTTGTGGGTTCTGTAGCTTTATAATTTATTTAGATTCACATTTTACAGGTATTAGAGGTGGTTAGAGCAGGTTCCTGCTTTTATACCACAATTTTTTGCTCTGTATTTATAGTTGATTCTTGAAGCAATAGGTAGCTATTATAATTGATAGAGAGGGGGAGTCACATGGTCAGATTTAGGATAAAGGAGAATTTCTTGGACAACAGAGTATAAGATGGAATAGAGTATTGAGAGAGAAAATATGAGGTTATTGTAATAATCGAGGTGAAAGGATATGATGGACTGAACTGAGAGAGCTATAAGCAGATTCAAAAGAGATTAGATGCAAGAAATCTTGTGGAAATAGAAATAGAAATATGTGGCAACTGAATGAATATGTAGGGTGTGGGTGGATTGAGGAGTTGAAATTAATGCCAATGTAACAAACATGGGAAACTAGAAAGATAGTGGAGACTTTGACAGAAATAGGAAACTTGGAAAGAGGTGAGCATTTGGATAAAAAAAAATGAGTTCAATTTTGTATATGTTGACTTTGCTATATAGGCATAGCTAAAGATATGGGTGATAAAAATATGCATGCATATTTATGTATATGTCACAAAAATACATGCTATGTATATGCATATTTCATATATAATTGAAATAATTATTATATATTCATATTTACATATATAATAGAAATAAATATGCCATTTATATATTAGTTACTTGCATAGAGATAATACCTATTAAACACATGTACCTGGTGAGTTTGTGGAGACAATAAATCAACATCTCATCACTTACATAGTCTTAAAGAGTTATCTGGGACACTAAGAGTTTAAGGGATAAACCCATGGATATATAGTTAGTATAAGTCCAAGAAAGGACTTGAACCCAAGTTTTCTTGATGCTGAGACTAACTCTATCCCTTTTCCACATTTCCTCTTTGTAGCAAAAAACAAATAAATGAAATGACAAGGTAAGGTAATTAAAAAATATATTTTAGAAGTTTCAATGAAGCATTAGAGTAGAATTGGCTATACATTAGCTGACAGAAATAGAAGAGACAGTTTATGAATAATGTAAATTATGTTCACATAAACCTGTTCTAGCTCTAATAAAGTAAAAAGAATAGATTACAAGACATCAAAGAGTTGACCCATATTTGGTGTTCCACTGTGTATCCTTACTTATATACAATTGATTTTTGAAAATAGTTAAGAACTATTTCATAATTTTTTTTTTCTGAAGGCCAAAAAAATCTACAAGTATTGAAAATTAAAATTCTAAAACTGTCAAAAGTTATCATTTAGTATATAATATGGGGACACTGATCAGGAGAGTCCTTGGGCAATTCATTAAGCCCTTCAACTCAGTGAGTTTATAAGGTGTGGACCTTTGTTTTCACTGACATGGAGGTAGAAATGGGCTCTTGGAACTTTGATGAGATGACAAAATAAACCCCTATGATTGGTTTTCAGTGATTGAGGCTACTTTCAAAATGACTGTTAAATGAGTCAAAGAGTATAGACTCATGTCAAAAGAGTTACTTCTCCTGTAGGGTTTATATAATAACAAGCTTTAAACATTTTAAGGACTTTGTTCCCTGAGAGCTTTCTGTCCCTTGGACTTGCAGTCCACAGTACAGCAGGATAGCAGGGGACACTTTTTTCCTGCCACTGTCCCTCATCCCCATCTCCAGTCTAGAAGTAGTAATATTGATTTTCAGAGGAAGCACACAGTATGTTTCTATATCTAGATAGTTATAGAGATGTAGATTTAGATATGTGTTTGTGTGTGTGTGTTCTGCTTCTTGGCTACTTTGTTCCTGTTTCATTTTTTGAGCACATGTCAGAAATGAGAACTCATGTAAGGGGGTTAGGGGTTGGGGAGGGAACTTTCCATGGCCAGGATATTGCAATAGCTCAGGTCCTATTTAGACATGTGTCTGCACAAAGTCTAAAGTAATAGATTTTGAGAATTAATATTATCAGTGTTAGCAGTCTTCTCTGGATAACCACAAATTCAAATGTGTATATAGTAATTTAATGAATTTGAATATCTTGGCACCACACCTAAAGACAGATGTCTTTAATGGACTGCTTCATATAGGAAAAGGTTTATAAAGTGAGTGATTGTATTTTGTTTTGGTTTGTGTATGTGATAGTGTATGTGTGAATGCATGTGTGTGTTTGTCATGAGTTACTCAGATAATGTTTATTTTAGATAAAGTGTGGTACTCCTTTAGCATTTCCCAAAATATAATTGAAAGAAGTCTAACAGACTGAGTATTTTCAGTTTCTGTGATTGTTAATGGACTCTTGTATGTCCTTCACACAGTATGAATTTTTTGAAGTGTCTATTTAGTAAATATTACTATATATCAGATGTCTATATTGTACATTGTATGCCTACATGGTATTTGCAACGTATTTTATCTACACACCAGGAAAACTAGCCATGAACTATATTTGAACTTTATGGATTGAGGTCAATGGCCAAAGAAAGAAAAAGACTTTTATTTTTTAACAGTCCCAAGAATTAAAATTTGGGTCTATATGAGTTAAGAGGTTTTGGCTTCCCTAGGCCATGGCTTATGAATATCACAATGTTAAAATATAGAAGAAATATTATTCTGAACAAATATAGACACTAAATATTCTCCCTGAATATGTAATTGAACATATATTTGAAAATAAATTTATAAAAAAAGAAAAGGAAGTGTGATTTTAAAGTTGTTCTTTCTTATGACCTAATGTGACTCATTTAACTAACTGGCAGACTGGGAAAATCAGCATCTAGTTTGTTATATTTGTTGTCATTGTTTGTTTTTACTTTTCTTTTAACATGAGTGCTACTGACTGTAATAGGAATGTAAATTTAAAGATCTTCCCTGCCCCTAGGCTAGAGTGCACCTGGAGCCTGGGGTGGGAGGCTTGTTTTTCATTAGATACTTTTTGATTGGCCAGTGGGTTCAATAAAGTTGTTACATTCTCTGAGCCAGGAGAAGGCTATATAAGCCCTGATGTGTAGCTTTGTTCTGGGGCTCACTTTGAGAAGTGTTCTGTGATTTGATCTGGATTCTGGGAAGCCATTGTCCAGAGGACCCCCGCACCCCCAAGCTTTGAAAAACCCAGATGTTGAAACACAGATGTTGATTGGGTATGGATGTAATGGTTGGGCAGTTTGGAAAGCTGTCTACTTGATCTGTTTCTGTCTTGATAATTCTGCCTGTATACTTTGAAGTTCAGGGTGCTGACCTTTTTCCCCTGAACAAGGTAAACAATATATATTTGACTGATTAAAGTAAGCTTTTTAACCCATTTTGAGTTGCTTTCCTTTAACAAAGCAGATCCAAGAACCTGTGTTGTCAGCAAACCCTGGGGACCCTTGGGGTCCTTGCTGCTGCACTGACTTACTTTGAAAGTACAAATTCTTTAACCTCTCCAAAACAGTATAATGCGGTCAAAGGAGTAGGTTCTGGGGAGAAAACAATCTTTTGAAGTGCATTGCCTATACTGTCATCAGTGGGGAAAAGATTGGGATTTTGGCAACTGTAGAATAAAGAATCAGGACAGAAACAATCTCAGAGCCTTCATAGTTCTGTCACTCTCAATGAAAGGCTACAGGCAGAAAATAGAATTCAACCATATTGATAGAATCACATCATTTGATAAGGGTTCCTGTTTTTGAAGCACAGACAGGCTTTTTTCCCCCCACAGATCTTTTATTTCATGAACATGATCCAAGAGGGCATCATGTTCAGAAGAACCATACTTCTGCCTAAGAATGGCTGTCATTGTGAAATGTTGTTATTCTGTAAGCTAGATATTTCTTAAAATGGCTCCATTCTGACAAAAGCTTTAAGAATTAGTGGCATATGGTCAAAAACTAAAATAAAAAGAGATAGCATGAAAGCATCAGCCTCAGCACTGGAATTGCTGGTTATATAATACCAGGTTTCCTTGTTTTGTATCTTCATTTCCATTTATTGTAATGATTTCGCAATTACTTACAGCCATCTGATCCATTCTTTCCATTGATTCAGCAGGATTTTTATGTAGGTGGTTATTTAGAAAAGGTCATATACTGTATTTGGTAAATGTTATACCCATTTATCATTTTTCAATTCAATAAGGTTTCCATATTTGCAATTATTAGTAAATATAGAACTAATCATTGTGTCACTCTTTTTTTAGGCCATGTGAAACAGCTGAGCCAAAAATAAAAATGGATTAATATGAAGTAGGAAAAAAAGTTTCTTATTTTCTTCTTAATTCTATTTTTAGAAAATGAAAGATGACAGCATATATATATATATATACATATATGATAAAGTACTTAGGACAGAAACAATAGAGATGATATGAAATGTTAAAAGTTGCTCAGTTGTTTTCAGTAATGTCAGACTATTTATGAACCCATGTGGCCATTTATTGTTTTTTTGTGTTTTGTTTCATTTTTGCAAAGATAGTAAGTGGTTTGTCATTTCCTTCTCCAAAGCATTTTACAGATGAGGAAACTGAGACAAACAGGGTTAAGTGACTTGCCCAGGATCATCATATGTAGCCAAGGTTTGAGAGCAGATTTGAACTCGTGAGTCTTCCTAATTCCAAGCCCAGTGTTCTGTCCACTGAGCCACCTAGATATAAATGCACAAGCACATACAAAGTTGTAAAACCAAGCAGTTAACATTCTAATTTTCATTTGCAACAGTTATCTATTTCAGAATTTATTATATGTAGGGCAGTGTGCTAGGTTCTCAAGGAACTGCAAAGTTTGTGAGAAGAATTGCTGCCCTTATAGAGTTTACAATCTAGGAGAGGAGTGTCAAAGATTCTCCCCTAGATCATGCACTTTCAAAATTCAGTTTCCTGGGAACCATCTTGTGAATTATCCCTTCTTTTATGCAAGTTGATTTGGTTTTTCTTTGAAAGACATTGAGACCATCCTGGAGATTTGATTGGCTCACCAGATCAAAGGTTTGTGTCATTTGGCTCAGCAGATCAAAGGTTTCCTGTCATTTGAGTAAAGAACTTCTAGAAGGTAGAGTTTTCTGATGCTTTGCTGGAGGGAAACAATGGGTAGCTCAAGCAAGGGAGTTTCACCCAGTTCTATCAATCCAAGGTATTTTTCTTCAGTCCCTATTCTTTATTGACTATCCTTATCTCATGGATAAACAAATTTCTTTTAGTAAGCTGTTGAAAAGCTCCATTTTGATATCAAACATAAGCTATCAAGGAACTGTCTCCAGTTAGGACCAGTCCAGAAAAAAAATCTTTTTCTGAATATTGGCTGAGGATCTCCTGTCCAGTGAGACTGTGGCTTCTTCATTTGCTCTTCTCTTTGTGAAAATCACTTTCATTGTCTAGTGCTGCAATGCTGACTAATTATCAGCATTCTGCTGTCTTGGTGGCTGGCCCTGAATCCCCCAAAGTTACCAATAGCCATCACAGATTTTTGCCCTGGCTCTCCCAAGTAATTCCACTTTTCCTCTTTGACCCCATATCACCCAGAATAGACCACAATTGTGCTTTTCCTATGACTTTTACTTAAAGGAAAAATATGGCCCCTACAAAAATAAAAAAAAAACAATATTCATTTGATAAAAAGTTTTCCTGAAACAATATTAAGTAGCAATCAGGCTGTCTACATCTAAAATTGGGAAATTTTGTGGAGGCACTCTGGTAATGGGCACTAAATAAGTACTAGTTGATTGACTGACGGTCCCTATTTTCCAAACTCTTCTAACTAATCATAATTCTCTGTAACCAATTCAACCCACTATTATCTTCCTTAAAAATTTCAAGCACACTATTCCCATATAATCTCATGCAGGAAGGTCTCTTTCCTGCTATAACACTTCCTAAATTTCTCCATTCTGATTCTCCTCTCCCACACTATTAAGACCTGAGTACCTAGGTAGGTGACACAGTAGAGAGAGTACCAGACCTAGAGTCAAGAAGACCTGAGTTCAAATCTGGTTTCAGATACATCCTGACTGTGTGACCCTGGGCAAGTTATTTAACACTGTTTGCCTCAGTATTCTCAGCTGTAAAAATGAGCTGGAGATGGAAATGGCAAACCACTCCAATATCTTTGACAAAACAAACAAAAAAACAAAAGCATTCATGAAGAGTTGGACTTGACTGAAAATGACTAAACAACTATCAAAACCAGTTTTAGCCCTCTGGTCCAAGTTAATTTATCTAGAATGCAAACCCTGCTTACCTTTAGCCAACCAGAAAGACTTTTGACCAATAGGAAGCTTTCAATACCCCTTTTATATCTTCAGCAATGCTTCTCTCTCAGGGAAGAAACCACAGAACACACTCTATGGTGTTGTGGATACAGTGGTACAGTGGCACTGTTGGAAAATGGTGACAAGTGCTTTTCGCTACTATTACAGAGACATAAGACATACAATTTGAGGTTTTTATCTTTTTGCTTTTTGAGACTATGTCTATCTATCTCACCCAGTCAAATCAGTCACTCACTGACTCATCCCTATTATTGATAAACATGAAAACTTTCAACTTTTCTTACCTGGGAAGTTTTGGTAGCCTGATCCTCCCCACCAATTCCCACAACACGACTATATTAGTGCTAAATTTAGGGCAGACAACTGTAAGGTCAATCATGGCAGCACACCTGAGGACTTCTCCTGGGAATAATTTTAAGAGTCTAATCACATAGTATAATGAACTCTCTATTCAGAATTTAACATTGTTCAATAAAGTAAAGAATAACATTCATAGCAACATCCTGAAGCAAAAAATGTATCTATCAGATAGATATAGCTATACTGTATGCATGTATGTATATGTGAGTATATATGTACATGTGTTTGTATATATGTATGTATGAGGGCATATATGTGTGTATCTATATGTATATATACATATTGCATATATACATGCATGTGTGTATAAACACGTGTGTATGTATTATCAGAAAATACCACACCATCCACCCCTAGGTCACAGTAAATAACAATCTCCTCAATCAATACATAGTGTCTAAGCAAAGTCCTCTCTCATCATGACTAGAGACTGACTTCCAAACCCCATGGCTCCTCCTCTGTGGACTGTTTCCGACTCTTGCCTAGATTCACATGTAGGCAGCTCTCTGCTCCTGCTCCATGTCTCAGTTCATGAGGATTGCTCCACTCCAAACTTTTCCATCTCCTGTCCAACAGAAGGCTCCAGGGGTTACTGCCTGTAGTCTCTGTCCCTAGGAAAACAAAACTTAATGGGGCTACACCAGTATTTATACATATTACTAGCACCATCAACTTGATTCATTTTAGCAGTTCTTAAAAGGGCTTTAAACTAAGCCTCCTTCCCATTGGCAGATCTCTGCTCTTCAGTTCAATTCACTCATAAAGGTCAGCAGACAGGGCTTCTGTCTAAGGAATTAACAGAGATCAACAGACAGAGTGCCAATTTCACAAACTTTCTTTCTGTTAGGCCTCCTCACAAGCAAGAAGCAAGTTGTTCTAGACTGCACATGCTCACTTCTCTCTCCCAGCTCTGCTCCTCTCTCTACTCTCCCCTTTCCTTCCAAGCAATATAACAGCTGATGACATAAGTTCTTTCTTTTTTTTTGGAGAGGGGAAGGCAAGCAATTGGGGTTAAGTGACTTGCCCAAGGTCACACAGTCAGTAAGTGTATCAAGTGTCTGAGGCCAGATTTGCACTCAGGTCCTCCTGACTCCAGGGCTGGTACTGTATTCATTGCACCATCTAACTGCCCTTCAGCTTAGTTTTACTGAAGCTCAGAACTCCTGACCTCAAGTTATTGTCCAGTTTTAGCCTCCCTGGTAGTGAGGAATACCAGGCTGTGCCATACCTAACCAATATATACATGTAAAAAGATAACTAATTATGTATAATAAATGATATATGAAATCTATGCTATATATAAAATTTTACAGATTTTCAGAACAAGAGTGAGCTGGGAGGATAAAAAGACTGCATAGGGAATAGGTCTTAAAGGACTGATAGAATTTGGATACAAAGAGACGAATGAGAAGGGCAAACCATATAGCAGAGACTGGCATTAACAATTCTCTGAGACACAGACATGTGAGGCATGTTATAGGACCTTGGAGTAAATAAGTCTGATGATAGAAGCAAACTTGTATCAAAGAAGAATGGGATATCAGGTAGAAAAGAGAGGGTGGGATCATTTAATAAGACTTAAAAGTTATACTGTAAGAGGGCAAATCCAAGATGGTATAGGAGTGGGAGGAAGTGGACTCTTCTTCTCTTCCCCTCTAAAAACTGAAAATAAGCAAACAAACAAACAAAAACCTCTTCCAAACACATCTAAAAAGCTCACCAGAGTGGGGCATAGCCAAGATGGCAGAGTAAAAGCACAAACTTGCTTCAGCTCAAGTGCAAACCACCTCTAATTCTTGTAAAAAATGACTCTAAATAAATTTTAAAGCTACAGAACCCATAAAGTGAAAGAGAGAAACAAATCTCCCACTGAAGGCAGCCTGGCAAGTCAACAGAAATGGTCTATCACACTGAACAGGGAGCCAAGCACAGTCCCGCCTGAGCCACTTGGGCCCAGACCCAGGGTGTCCCCCAGCCAGTAGCAGAGACAGGCCAGAGCAGACTTCAGGAGAGCAAATCACCAACAGCTGTGGTGGTTTCCAGACTTCTCAACCCATAAACACAAAATAGAAAGTAAAAGGTCAGTGGGGAACCCTGATGATCCAGGGGAAAAGTAAAGTGCAGTCTGGCCCTTACCCCCAGGGTGAGAGGTATATGTTTGAGGGTGGCTGCAGCTCCTTCCATGTGGCTGCCTCTGGAGCTCCTGGCCTACAGATAGTAGTGGGTCCAAGTGACCATTCAGAGGGTAATTGTTCTTGCTTTGACCTGCTTGGATCTGGGTCACAGTCTTGGGTGGTGGTCCTGGGGTGAGGAACACAAGGGAGCCAGAGCTTGTTGTGGCAGTAAAGAGGGCACCCTCCTCATAGCTCTGACAACTGTGAAAACCCCAGCAATTTGGGACACAGCCCTCTCCACTCTGGAAGCAGAGTTCTACCATGGCAAAGAGCTCAAAAGACAAGTAATTGGCTGGCAAGATGAATGAATAGAGGAAGCACAATAAGGCTATAGAATCCTTTTTGGGGACAAAGATGATCAGAACATGGAGCCAGAAAAAGACAACAAAGTCAAAATGCCTGCATCAAAAGCTTCCAAGAAAATTTTGAATTAGTCACAGGCCATGGAAGAGTTCAAGAAGGAGTTTGAAAATCAAGTAAGAGAAGTAGATGAAAAATTGGGAAGATAAATGAGAATAATGGAAGAAAATCATAAAAAGCCTAACTGAAGAAAATAACACCTTAAAAAAATAGACTAACTTAAAGGGCAAAAGAGGCCCAAAAAGCCAATGAGGAGAAGAATGCCTTAAAAAACTGAATTGCCCAGATGGAAAAAGAATTTCAAAAACTCACTGAAAAGAATAATTCCTTCAAAATTTGATTGAAGCAAATTGAAGCTAATGACTTTATGAGAAATCAAGATACTATAAAACAGATTAAAATGTATGAAAAAAAATAGAAGGCAATGTGAAATATTTCACTGGAAAAAAACACTGAACTGAAAAAATAGATCGAGGAGAGATAATTTAAAAAAATTATTTGACTACCTGAAAGTCGTGATCAAAAAAAAAGAGCCTAGAAATCATTCTTCAAGAAATTCTCAAGAAAAATTGCCCGGATATTCTAGAACCACAGGACAAAATAGAAATTGAAAGAATCCTCTGATCGCCTCTTGAAAATGATCCCAAAAAGTAAACTCCTAAGACTAATTTCAGAGTTCACAGATCAAGGAGAAAATATTATAAGAATTCAGGAATAAACAATTTGAACATTGTGGAAACATAATCAGGACAACACCAGATCTAGCAGCTTCTACATTAAGGGATCAAAGTTTTTGTAATATAATATTCTGGAGGTCAAAGCAGCTGGGATTAAAACCAAGAATCACTTAGCCAACAAAATTGAGTATAATGCTTCAGGAAAAAATATTGCTATTCAGTGAAATAGAGGACTTTCAAGCATCCTTAATGAAAAAACCAGAGCTGAACAGAAAATCTGACTTTCAAAGACAAGAAGCAAGAGAAGCATGAGAAGGTAAACAGGAAAAAGAAATCATAATGAACTCATTAAGTGTGAAATATTTACATTCCTAAATGTAAAAATGATAATTTTCACTCATGAGACTTTTCTCATTATGAGGATAGTTGAAGGGAATATACATACATACATGCACACACATGTATGTATGTATATTTAAATGTGTATACAGAGGGTGTGTGTGCATAAATATATATATTAATCTGTGTATAAGTGTGTACATGTATACATAGACAGAGGACACAGGGTCAGTTTAATAAAAAGGGATGACATATAAAAAATAAAATTAATAGGTGAGAGAGGAATATATTGGGAGAAGGAGACAGGGAGAGACATAATAGTATAAATTATCTCATATAAAAGAGGGAAGAGAAAATTGTTACCATGAAGGGGAAGAGCACGAAGTTGAAAGGGAATGGGACAATCTTATTCTCATTGAATTTGGCTTAAGGATTGAATAACATGCATACTCAATTGGGTATCTTACCCTACAGGAAAGTAGGGGGGAAGGGGATAAGAGGAGGAATGTTAGAAAGGAGGGCTGATTGGGGAAGCACGTACATAAAAGCAAGCACTTTTGAAAAGGGACAGGGTCAAAGTAGAAAACAGAATAAGTGGGGGCGGGGATAGGATGGAGGGAAATATCATCAGTCTTTAACAATATAACTACTATGGAAACGTTTTGTGTAACCACACATGTACAACCTATATTGAATTGCTTGTCTTCCCAGTGGGGTTTTGTGAGGAGGGAAGAAGGGAAAGGATCTGGAAATCAAAGTCTTAAAAACAAATGATATTTTATATAGCTATATATGCAACTTGGAAATAAGATATACAGACGCTAGGGCATAGAAATCCATCTTGCTCTACTAGAAATGTAGGGTGTGATGGGGGAAGATATGAGAGATCAGATTGGGGAAAGGGTTATTCAATAGGCTTGCTATCTTGGAGTGGGTTAGGGGAAAGACAGAGAGAAAATTTGTAACTCAAAATCTTGTGGAAATGAATGTTGAAAACTAAAACTAAATAAATAAATTGATAGAAAAAAAGAAAGCTCACCAGACCCAATCCTGATGAAGTAATCCAAGAAAAAGTCCCAGTGAATCATTTAACACCCCAAGTTTGCATAGGGAGAAAAACAGTAGTCTTTGAACATTAGGGATGGGGTCTGGCCAAGAGCTTGTTATGCAAAGAACTCCAGCAGAGGGAGAGGCTGTATCCTTAAGTAAGATGAAGTATAAGAACCATCTAAGGTAACCACAACCTCATGCATGGTTTTGGAGCAGGTGGCAACTGAAGCTCTGTTTACTGGTACCTAATCCTGGCTCATAAATTCACGGCTAACTGAGGGGAGCATCTATAACTTGTGTTGGCATTCCAAGAAAAGAATAGGGTCCATAGACCCTAAGGATTGTACCAAGGAAGGAGCAAGTTCAGATTATCTTTTGGATCTCAGATGGTCTCAGTTCCAACTTCTAGCCCAAACTGAAGTCTTTAGATAAATAGAGTAACAATCCCACACCAAAAGGAAGACTATGGTTGTCACTTTCAATCCAAAATAGCTTCCCATCTAACTGAGAGTGGCAGAGTCTAGTAGCAACCTACTAGATCAGACTCACATCCCAGTCAGGAATGAGAAGAACTCAAACTATAGTGGCATCAGTCAGACTTTGCCATTGATGAGACCATATTGGGAGCATTGAAAGCTTGTATGACCTCAGCCTGAATTGTCCTTGAAAGTCTGGACTTAGATTAATCCTAGTACTTAATACCCCCAAAATATAGTAAGAGGATCTGATCAGATCTTCCCTTCAGAAGTGCTTCAGAGCTTGAATAAACATCAAATCTAAAGTCAGAAAAGATGGAATACATGAGCTAACAACAAAAAGAATCCCACAACAATAACAATAAAACTATTATGTTGGTAACAGTGTTGAAGTCATAAATCTGGAAGAAAAAAAATTACTCTAAGACTTCTACAAGAAAAGCCTAAGATATTTTACCTGTATTTTACAATGCAGGTAAAAATTTCCTTTAGAGTTACTGAAAAAGATGAAGCAAGAGGTTTATTTAGACAAAGGGGTTTTTATAAATGAAACAGGATCACTAGAGGGGAAAATGCACAATAAAGGAGAGGTACAGAGGACATAATTCAGAAGGGAATAATTCTGGCAAAAGAGATAAAAAAAAACCTTTCAAGAGCAGCCAACTCAATGAAAATTGTAATGGATGAAATAGAAGAGATGACTCCATAAAACACCAAGAAATGTAATTCATGTAGTCACAAACTCCTTCATTTCCATATGAAAAATTGTCTGGTCAGAAGGGCAGGTTATTGTTAAGTCAACAACTTATTAAGTCCCTATTTTATACCAGGAACTATCATAAGCCCTGGAGATACAAGGGAAGAAAAGGACAAAATCGTTCCTACCCTTAAGAATGCTTAAATTCTGAAGAGGTGGGGTGGGACAACATACAAAAACAATTTATACAAAATAATTATAAATATCATCAGAGGGAAAGCATTCACCAATTAGACTGGGAAAGCATTCCTGAAGAAAATGTTATTTTAACAAAAACATGGAAGAAGTCCTGGAAGGCAGGAGGGGAAGGAAATCCAAGCATGGAAAAGTCAGAGAAAATGTACAGTCAGGAAATGAAGTACCTCTGTGAATAAAAGCAAGAACGTCAATGCCACTGGTGACTTGCAAAATCTTCGTACATTTACCTAATCCAAATGTCTCTGACTTTATGTAGGAAGGCTTTTTATGCCCTTAGGTGACAAGGAAGCTAAGATAACCCATCCTTCATCCCCATGCCAATCAAACACTGTTTTTATTGGAAAACATTTTATATTTTATATTTTATAGGGAAAAATTATCCTAATTTATGTTTGATGGGAG
This sequence comes from Petaurus breviceps papuanus, assembly GCF_028583685.1. Lineage (NCBI taxonomy): Eukaryota > Metazoa > Chordata > Mammalia > Diprotodontia > Petauridae > Petaurus > Petaurus breviceps. The sequence goes on from NW_027186315.1 coordinate 10,677,033, forward strand.
AGGAGAAAACCTCAGTAGATCTTGGTCCTCTCAAAGAGGTAAGATTTGAACACTGGTATTCTGACTCCAAATCTGGGTCCTTTTCTATACTATCTTCTGAACTAGATTAAAGTCTTTTTTTCATCTATTTTTTCCTGTATTTCCAGAATATTCCCTACTTTCTTGGACTACTGCAATTTTCTACTCCTGTTGATATCCTTTTTCTCTTTCTTTATTTCATTTATATTGACATTCTCCTTCGTCAATCAACTTTGCACAAAGTGATCATTAGTTCTATCCCTATCACACATTTTTTAAAGAAACCTCTAAGGCCTCATCTATTTCAGTCATTCCCCAATACCCACACCTCCTCCCTCCCTAAAATAAATAAATAAATAAAAGAGATCAAGAAGAGCAGAGGAATGGGGAAAATCCATGGGTAACATCAACTTTGGGGAGGTAGAAAGGGAATATGAAACTTAAAGTCAAAAAAGAATCACACTACACAGAAAAAAAGCATGAGGAAAATGCATTGTCAAAGCCATGGAGAAAAAGGAAAGTTTATAATAGTATGAGGTGGTCCAACAGTATCATATTGAAAGACTCAGAAGCTACTTTTCCTGTTTTCACATTACAGAGAAAGACACTTTCAATTTTTCTTTTCTTTGTTCTATTTACCTTTTGCTTAGTTCTATACATGATAGCAAAATACAAAGAGTTTGAGGAAAACAGTTCAATTTTGCTTCTTCTTACTAGCTGGAGAAATAGGATAGTTATTGCATTTTAGAGCTGGAAAGGGGCTTAGAAAAGAATTTGATGTTGTAATTAATTATTTGCTCAGGATCATAGGGCTAGTCAGCAGCTAAGGAAATGTTAGAACATTTATGCATGTTTCCTGAATTTTAAATTCTGAATTTCAAACAGTCCTCTATGTCTTGTTTAAATGGGCGTTTTTAAGGAGGTTGAGGTTATGTATAGCTACACACTACAGAGGAATGTGGAGATTTTAGTAAGTATTAAACAAAGTTAACAAAGCTGGTTGGGAAATGCTTATAATTTAAAAAATATATTAGGGTTTTTTTTATCCTGTGGAATAAAAGGACTTGGTGGTAATTTTTAAATCACTTGTTAGCTATAAAAATAGAGAGAATAATATATGCCTGCTTCCCAAACTACTAAGAACAACAAAATAAAATAAAATAAAATGTACTTGAAATACAGTAAAATTACTATCAGTTTCCAAATAACACTAAAGTCTGTAAATCTTACTTCCAACACCAATGGGATATGTGTCCATCATTATATATTCCTCAAGATGCCTTATAGCTAGGTATTATGGAACATGTGAATTTTCAATGGATCTAGCATTTAGCTGATTTGGCTTATCATTCTACCAATATAGATTGCAACCTTGTGAACAACTATCTCATCTTTTGAAACTATTGTCTAAGAATTTACACATATTAATTTATAATTTATATTTATTAATTTATAATTAATAAAGAATATTTCCCACATCCTAGAGACTTTCTTTTCTGTCTTTTAAAATTTCCTGGATATCAAGGCAACACTTAGACTACACATCCCTTATCCTTCACTTTTGCTATATGATCTGAATACCTCTGTTATTAACCATCTAGGTTTCAGGTGATTTACTTTTTATGATGAAGTTGATATCACTGTGTGTTTAAAAGAAATACCCTGAAAATTTTCTCAACATATGCTTTCTATATAATAAATGAAAATATAATAGAAATAAGAACAATATCCACTTTTACATGCTCCAGAGGTCTATTTTAAAACTGCTGTGCATCCAATGCCTGTTTCTATTTACAACAAATTTGGTTCCTTTTGCCTGTTGCTTGAATGTGGTACTTTTATTTTATGTTTATTTACATATAGTGACTGATATGTAACCAATAATATTTCCCTATTTGAAACAAGATTTATGTTTCAATTTTAGATTTCAATAAAAGTTATATAATTCTACCTTTCAAGTTTTATGATATCTTTGTTTAAAATATGCCAGAACAAATCCCAGTATCTCATATTAACTGATTGTTTCACACTGGTTTGGATTCACTAGCTAGGTTTTGCTGGTGGTGCACATGGTGTTATATAATTTAAAAATGTTATTTTTTCTTTTGCTTCCAATGATCTCATCTCAGAGCACTATTTAGCACTTGCTAAGAGACACTTGCTTGTAAAGTAACTTGTTGTTACTTCTGGCTCAGCCCACCAGAAGAATATTGAAGCAAGTACTATATCATTTAGGATAAATGAATTGGATGCATTTCAGGATCTTGGTTATTTTGCTTTTCCATTTAACATTAAGTGATGAAACAGCTCAAGGTCAAACATGAACTATGTGACAGGTTTAAGACTTACACACATAAAAATGTGGACCTGCACCACACCCTGTAATCTAGTAGATTGGTCAGGAGCCCCATTACATGTTGACTTGCTTTGTCAGCAACCCAAAATATGTTCATGATGTAATAGTCTATTATTGTATCAATCAACACCTTGTTGGAAAGCATGCTGATTAGGTGGCAGAATTCACAGAAAGCTTTTAGTTCTATTTTGCTTATAGAAAATTTTACCCACACACAGGATTTCCATGCTGCAACCAAGATGGTATGGTAGAAAGGGCGATGAACTAGTATTCAGGAGAGCTGGGTCCTAGTTTGATTACTGTCTTTGTGGTTAAGTCACTTAACCTCTTTAGACCTGTTTATTTCTCTTGTAAATGAATGTATTGGACTAGATGTCTTCCAACTCTAAATAAATAAATAACCCTAAGAGTTGTGGATATGCTATGAATTGACCCTGTGTTTTTTCAGAAAGTTGTTTAACCTTCTTTCCTAATCTCTAAAATAAGGAAGTTAGATGATTTCTAAGAAGTCCTCTAGTTTCAATAATTCCATGATGCTGATTTTCTTCAGCCATCTCATTAATTTTGAGTACTTTACTAAATCTTCATATAGTAAATAAAAAGACCATTGTAATCAAAGTCAAAAGACTATAATATATCTGGCAAGTGGTCACACTACCTTTCTTTGAAAACCTTTAGGAAAAGGGAAAACAAGCCAAATAAGATTAGAAGGAAAGCAGAAAGATGGGAAATATTTTTTTACACTTAGTATGTTGGATAAAGGCCTTATTTCTAAAATATAGAGAGAACTGAGTCAAATTTATAAGGATACAAGCTATTACATGATTAATAAATGGTCAAAGGATATAAACAGGTAGTTTTCCGATAAAGACATTAAAGTTATCAATAGTCATATAAAAATGCTCCAAATCACTATTGATTAGATAAATGCAAATTATAACAACTCCAAGTTACCACATCATACCTTTCATTTTGGCTAATATGACCAAAAAAAGGGAAGATGATAAATATTGGAGAAGATGTGGGAAAACTGGAACATTGATGTATTATTGGTGGAGTTGTAAACATGTGTCTGTATATATATATATATATGTATGTGTGTATATACATATATATACATACACATATCAACTCTTTTTGTGGTGGCCCAGAATTTGAAATTGTATCAGCAATGCAATATTCACAATGCCTATGGAAATTACAGATATGCTGATGTAATTATCCATCACAAAATATATCAGGCTTGCTATATGGGGGAATAAGCTAGAAAATTTATTAAAATACCAAAAGACTGAGTCTCAAAACCAGAAAGTGAAAGCCATCAGAGTAGTTATGAAATTGGCACAGGTAGATAAAGTAGAAAGCACCCACATTCTCAAGCCTTTAAAACAGAACAGGCTACCTCAGCCAAAGGTCCTCCTCTCCTCACTCACAGCAACCACCTAGCATCCAGGAAGCATGCTCTCAGCAGCTCCAGCCCCTGGCAGTCCTCAGCAGGAGTCCTTAGCAGAAATTCTGGCTGACTCAAAAAGGGCTTTGCGCTGCCGCTCCCCCTGCTGTTGTCGCCGCCGCCATCGCCGCCACTGCTAGCCACTGCAGGAACTCTGGCTTGGCTTCCACTTGCTCTTGCTCTGCCCTTTCCTGCTATGTCAGCAAGTCCAATGGGGAATGGAAGATCTTTAATTCCCATAACCCTTACAGAAATAAAGGGGTTGATCATCAAGTGGGGAATTGTTGAACAGCTTTTGGTATATGAATGTAACTAAATACTGTTGTGTCATAAGAAATAATGAATAGGGACGTCTGGGAACCAAGATGGTAGAATAAACAATAAATTGCTCTCACCCTCCCTTATTGACCTTAAAATAGCCATAGAATATTTCCATAGGAAAAATTCTGGAGTAGTAGAACCAGCAGAAAAACAGGGTGCAGAAGTCTTTTATCTAAGGAGACTAGGAGGACTAACAGGAAAAGCCTCTCTTGCCATGGCTGATGGGGACCCATACAAGATGGGAGTTGTCCCAGAAAGCCCCAACTCAGTAAATCAGTGGGAGATCCTGAGCCCTAGTGTTGTGGAGTAGGCAAGCAGCAATATTAGGCACACACCAGCCACCATCACCAGCTCAGTACCAGGAAAACTACCATACCTCTATAGCCTCCAGTTGCCAGCAACTGAGGTTCCAGTATACAAAGCCAGTAATCAGGCCCCTGACCCATAGAATGAGAAGCTTGGGACAGTGTTCCCTAAGCCTCAAAATAAGAAAACAACTGTAAAATCCAGAAAAAAGGAAAACACCATGAGCAAAAAAAAAATAATAAAGAAATACAATGACCATAGAGAAACATTATTGTGACAAGGAAGATTAAAACACAAATTCAGGAGAGAAAAACTTTGTCAATACACCAGGATATGAGACCTTAAAGGGAAATATGAACTGGTCACAAGTCCAAAAAAGATTTCTTGGAGGAACTCAAGAAGGATTTTAAAAGTCAAATAAGAGAGGCAGAAGAAAACTTAAACAATTCCTTTAAAATGCATTTGACAAAATGGTGGGGGGAGGGGGAAGTACACTGTAGAAAACAACTCCTTAAAAAGTAGAATTAGATAAATGGAAAAGGAGGTATAAAAGCTAACCGAAGAAAACAATTGGTTAAAAATTAGAATTCAGCAAATGGAAACAAATGACTCTATGAGACATCATGAATTAGTAAAAAAAAATCCAAAGAATGAAAAAAATAGAAGAAAATGTAAAATACCTCATTGGAAAAAACAACTGACTTGGAAAATAGACCCAAGAGAGATAATTCAACAATTATTGGTCTACCTGAAAACCATTATGTAAAAACAGAACCCAGACAGCATCTTTCAAGAAATTATCAAGAAAAATTGCCCTGAGGTCCTAGAACCAGAGGGCAAATTAGTCATTGAAAGAATTCTCTGATCACCTCCTGAAAGAGATCCCAAATTGAAAATGCAAAGGAATATTGTTGCCAAATTCCACAATTACCAGTTCAAGAAGAAAATACTGCAAACACCGAGAAAGACACAGTTAAAATATCATGGAATCACAGTGAGAATTACACAGGACCTTGCAGCTTCAACATTAAAAATCAGAAGGCTTGGAATATGATATTCTGTGAGGCAAAGGAACCAAAGATCAACTAGTCAGTGAATTTGCAGATAATCTTTCAAAGGAAGATATGGATATTCAAAGAAATTAAAGACTTTCAGACTTTCCTGCTGAAAAGACTGGAACTCAATGGAAAATTTGATATTCAAATACAAGACTCAATAGAGGCATAAAAAGATAAACAGGAAAGAAAAAAATGTTATTCAACAAGGGCAAACTGTTTACATCCCTACAAGGGAAGATGATATTTGAAACTCTTGAGAACTGTATTTTTATTAAGACGTTTAGAATGGAGTATACATAGAAAGAGATTGTGGGTATAAGGTGACTTTTATATGCTGATAAAAAAAAGCCTAATTAAGTTGTGAAACAGGATTGTAATGGGACAAGAGGAAAAGAGAGGCAGAAAATATCACATGAAGAGACACAAAGACATGTTCCAGTAGATGGAAAGAAGGGAGATAAGAATTGTTTGAACCTAACTCTTATCAGATTTGGCTCAAAGAGGAAATAAAATAATCAGTTAAGTTCAGAAACCTAACTTATCCTATATAAGAAGGAGGAGTGGAAAAAGGGAAAAAAAACAGAAGGAGGGGAATGAAGGGAAGGAAAAGGAAGAAGTAGTAAGGGAAAATGGAAGGAGTGGAATGAGATGGCAAATTGAGGGAGGTGGTGGTCAAGAGCAAAACTCCAATGAGGAGGGTAAGGGAGAAAGGAGAAAGAAAAGCATAAATGGGAGAAGGAGGGAATAGGATGGAGAGAAAGACACAGATACTAAATGTAATTGTGAATTTAAATGGAAGGAACTCCCCTATAAAACAGAAGTGGACAGCAGAGTGGATTAAAAAACATAATCCTACAAAATGTTTTTGTACAGCATATATGAACCAGAGGGATACACACAGAGTAAAGGTAAAGGACTGGAGTAGGATGCATTATGCTTCAGCTGAAGTAAAAACAAAAAGCAATGGTAGTAATCTTGATCTCAGACAAAGCAAAAGTAAAAAGTGATCTAATTAAAAGAGACAAGGAAGAATACTACCTCCAGATAAAAGGCACCACAGACAATGAAGTAATATTACTACAAAGTTATGCACCATGGTATAGCATTGAAATTCTTAGAGAAGAAGTTAAAGGAGCTACATAAAGAAATAGGAAGCAAAATTGTACTAATGGAGGCCCTCAACCTCCCCCTTCTCAGAACTAGATATATAATACCACAAAATAAACAGGAAATGAGGTGAATGGGATTTTAGAAAAGTTAGAAATAGTAGACCTCTGGAGAAAATTGAAAGGGGATAGAAAAGATTATACCTTTTTGTCAGCAGCACATGGCACCTACACAAAAATTCGCCATGTATTAGGGCATGAAAACCTCACAATCCAATGCAGAATGGCAGGAATATTAAATGCATACCATTCAGATTATGATGCAATAAAAAATTTCATGTAGTAAAGACCTAGGGAAAAACAGACTAAAAATTAATTTGAAACTAAATGTTCTAAGACTAAAGTGTGAGTGGGTCAAACAACAAATCATAGAAACAATCAATAAGTTCCTCCAAGAGATGTCAATGATGATACAACATGCCAAAACTTGTAGGATGCAGCAAAAGAATTTCTTAAGGGAAGTTGTATGTCTCTATATGCTTACATGAATAAAGTATAGAAAGAGGAGATCAATGCATCAGACATACAACTAAACACGCTAGAAAAAGAGGAGATCAATGAATCAGATATACAACTAAACAAGCTAGAAAAAGAACAAGTTAAATATCTCCAGTTAAATACCAAAGTAGAAATACTGAAAACCAAAGGAGAGATTAATAAAATTGAAATTAAGAAACTATTGAACTAATAAGTAAAACTAAACATTGGTTTTATGGGGGGGAAACGATAAAATTGATAAACCTTTTATTAATTTGATTTTAGAAAAAGAAAGAAGAAAACCAACTTACCTGTATCAAAATTGAAAAGGATGAATTCACCACCAATGGAACTGTTTTGCCTAACTCTATGATAATAAATTTAACAATCTTAGTGAAATGGATAAATATTTACAAAAATATAAATTTCCCAGATTAACAGAAGAGGAAACAAAATAGTTAAAAAAACCATTTCAGAAAAAGAAATTAGACAAGCCATCAATGAATTCCAGTTAAAAAGTAGTAAGGACCATCAGTCAGACAGTGAGCAAATGAGAATTATCTTGTGATTATTTTCCTAAATAGACTGATTACATCAAACCTGCGATGTAAAGTTAACTACCTGAGTTTTTCTCCCTCAGGGAGTTCTCTGCTTTATAATATGTTGTTGAAATTTGTCATGCCTTTTGTTTTCCTGAAAAGCAAGCATCCTTTAATTTCATGGCGGCAGTTGCCATCTCTAGTGATCTTTGAGCCCAACAATATAAAATCTGACTCTGCTTCCATTTTTTATCTTCCTCTTTTGCTAGGAAGTAATTTGACCACTTGCCATGAACTTATTATTATTTTAATGTTAAGCTTCAAGCCAGGTTTTACACCTTCTCTTTTACCCTTATTATCGAGAGATGTCTTAATTCTTCTTCAATTTCTACAATCAGAGTGTAATCATCTGCATGTATGTGATTGTTATTATTTCTCACAGCAACCTTACTTCCAGCTTTTGATTCATCTAGGCTTCTTGTTTGCATGATGTACTCTGCATGTAACTTAAATATGACAATATACAGCTTTGTCATATTCCTTTTTCAATCTTAAACCCATCAGTTGTTTCATGTTTGATTCTAATTTCTGCTTCTTGGATTGCATACAGGTTCCTCAGGACACAGGGAAGATGATCTGGTAGTTCCATCTCTTTGAGGATTGTCACATTTTATTATGATCCATGCAGTCAAAGAAAGGCTTTAGTGTAGTCAATGAAGCAGAAGTAGATGGGTTTTTGTTTTTGTTTTTCCTGGTACTCTCTTACTTTCTCCATAATCCAATGAAAATTGCCAATTCAGTTTTCAGTTCCTCTGTCTCTTTGAAAACCAGCTTGTACTTCTGATAATTCTTGGTTCACATACTGCTAAATTCTAGCTTTCAGAATCATAGGTATGTCCTTGCTTGGCATGTGCAATGAGTGCAGTTATTCAGTAATGTGAAATTTTTTTTGACATTGTCCTTCTTTGAGATTGAGATGTAAATCAATCTTTCCTAATCTAGTGGCCAATAATAAGTTTTCCAAATTTCCTTGCATATTGAGGGACTTTAAAAGCATCATCTTATAAGGTTTTAAATAGCTCAGCTGGAATTCCACCACTTCCACTTGCCTTCTTGCTAGTAATGCTTCCTAAAGTCTACTTTATGTGATTTTCCAGATTATATGGCTCTAGATCAACAACCACACCATTGTGGTGATAGTAATGTTGATATTTATCTTGTATACGTCTGTATATTCTTAACACCTCTTCTTAATCTCTTAGACTTCTGTAAAGTATTTAATTTTTTGTCTTTTATCATGCCCACCTTTGCATGAAATGTTCCCATGATATCTCTAATTTTCTCAAAGATATCTCTTATCTTTTCCATTCCATTTTTTATTTTATTTCTTTGCATGACTCATTTAAGAAAATCTTCTCTCTCTTTACTATTCTCTGGAATTCTGATTTCTTTTGGTAATAACTTAACCTTTTATTTTAACCTTTTCTTTTCTTTCTTTTCTCAGCTATTTGTAAAGTCTCACCAGGCGGCCATTTTAAAAAATCTTTTTTAGGCATTTTTTTGTTGTTGTTGCCTCCTGTACCACAATTGCAATTCTCTGTGTATAGTTCTTCAGGCCCTCTGTCTACCAGATCTAATCCCTGAAATCTATCCATCACCTCTACTATTGTTGTTGCTGCTGCTGTCACCTTTAAGATACACCACAGGTGTTGCTTCCACATGCACTCTGGACCAGCTGCCACAGTAGAGTCACAAAGTTCTCTTTACAATCTCCTAAATTGTCTTGGACTGGAAAAAAGTATCTCACCATAACCTTTTCTTGGCTCTTCCACTCCAGAATTCAATTTGAAACATTATTTTAATAGAGTTTGAAGGGAAATGTTGGGAGAGTTTGGCTGCTTCCATCCTAGCTTGGCCCCCATTAGTTTGATATTTATTGCACTAATAGATAGATAGCTGCCCATTTAGACTGGAGAATTTGGGTCCTCCTATATTCTACCATAGCAAAACTATATCTAAAAGATTATGTCTAGTAGGTATCCCATTTTAAGAGGGGAATTAACAAACTAAAACACTACAGAATAGGGCAGCCAGAATGATGAAGGGACTTAAAATGGTATCATATTCAGACTAATTGGAGAAAACTGGCCTATGTAGCTTGAAAAGTCAACCACTTTTAAGATCATAATCACTGTATTCAAATATTTAAAGTATATATGGGGAAATAATTGTTTACTTGGTGTGGACCCTACTGAACAAATTAGGAAAATGGAAGGATGTTGCAAGGAGGTAGATTTTGACTCTCTATAAAAGAAAAACAAACCAACAATCTCAGAAAATATAGTAGAATATTTCCATTATATAATGATTTCCTTGTTACTAAAGATATTCGGAGAAAGTTCTAAAGGTTATTGACACTTCTTGTTTTTGTTGCACTGGAGGTCCTCCAAGGATTTTTCAGCTTGATATCACATTTCTAAGTGTAGTAATCAAGATGTTGTAGCAACTCTGTCAATGATAAGGTTTAAAACAATAATTTCAAACTTTTGCACTAAAATTAATATTCTTTAAATTATTAATGGAAAAAAATCATGAAGAGTTTTTCAAAAGTATACATTTATTTTACTTATTTGTTATAGAGTTCTAAAAAGTCAGAACTGAAACTAAAACACAAAAATTACTTCTAGTAGAATTTAATTTTAAGATTACAACATTAACTTATATTAAATTCAGCATAATAAAGGCTTTGTTAAACATTTTTTTCTTTTATAACATTTATCTATTTACTTCAGGAATGCACTGAATAATGAAATTGTAAATTACTACAGAAAAAGTCCTACTTATCTTTCCCTAGCAGTTTTTACTGGAACACTTTTTCCCCCTTAAAATACATCATTTGTAAATGTTTCTACTAGCAGTTGGGCACCATTTCATACAAATGTGATTCTGTAGAATAAAACAAACCTTTATGTGTTATTGGGAGTTTCAAAATGATGAATTCTCTTAAATATTAGCTCACTCAGAGTTCAAGAGCTCATCATGGTGGTGACAAGCTCACATTATTAGAATTACAGACAATATTTTGGTAGGTTTTAATATTAGAAGAAGAATTCCTTTATTTCACAAGTTACAAGAAGTGCTTTGTAGAAGTGATGATGTTTCATTTGTAAACCAAACAAAACTTCATAAAGAAATTTTTAACATGGACACAATGAATGAAGATGTCTCCAAACTCACTTTGTTGCATTTTTTGTTGTAATTGTTGTTTGTAGCAATATGCCAACATATTTTCTGGCATATTTATATTGTCCACAATTCTATGACTTCAGACTGATCAAGCTTTGGCATTGACAGTTGTACTTTTTCTTCAGACAGTCCAGTGTAGAGTAAATGTGATTTCATATTATTTTCTGTATTGTTATGCTAAACTAGCTTTGGAATATTGAAGCTAAAAGTGTAAAAATGGAGTAAAATCATATTTAGAATGGAAATTGTTTAATAGTGTAATTCAGATTAATGAATTAGAATAGAATAATATATAGAATCAATAATAGAATAATAGAACTACATTTCAAATCTTGAGGATCATTAATTTGAAATTGGTCATAATTAGAGGTTTGAGTTGGATTTTATGATTGTATCACATGAAGAAAAGATTTGTTTTTTTAAACAATACTGAAGAGAGAATAATTTAAAACTCAGCCCAAGTACCCCACCCCCAGAAAATATATACTTCTAGCACCATCTAGACACATTCATTTACTTGGTAGTCAGAAAAAGCAATGTGGCCCCAGTCAATGGATACAAAAGAAATTATTACCACTGATGACAATATTTTGAATGATCAAAGGGCACAATTTTTTTAAAAGCAAATCTTAAAAAGCTTTTCACTTTCTCCCTCAGTTGTATGCTCAGCTTTCTTCTTGAGCCTCAAAAGCCATTTCCAATGTGGCATAAGGAAAATGGTGCTGGAGGTAGCCTGGAATCGTTCCTTTAGAAAATCTTCCTTTCTCCTTACAAAATCAAATGTTTGAGTTCTTTAGTAACTGTAGTACTCCAAGACTCAAAAATCATACAAAATCACAGGAAGGACATCAGTATGGTGGGGGGGAAAGTAGGCCTTTTTTCAGGGAAAAGCTGTGGCTTACTTAAATAAAAACTTGACATTTTCCATAAGGAAGTTTTGCCTTCTTTTTTTTTTCTTATTTAGTTCTGGACAAATTCCATTGGTAGTATCTATTCAAGGAAAATTGTTATATGCAATCATTTGGGCATCAATATATTAGCAATACATGTGTAGATAGATAAGAGAGACTAGAGGAGAGACAAGGAGACAAGAGGGATAGAGAGAGATTGAGAGAAAGATAGGAGGAAGAGAGAGAAAGATAGGAGGAAGACAGAGAAAGATAGGAGGAAGAGAGAGAGAGAGAGAGAGAGAGAGAGAGAGAGAGAGAGAGAGAGATCTTGAAAAATCACTTTAAATTGGCAGTAAAATGGTGCCAGAACTAAACAGGATTATAGGCTGGGTTAAATTGAATTAAGGAAATTGAAAAAGTTTTTCAATGGCTCCAAGTTTCTCTTCGCAAGAACAGCCCATCATTTCAATATCAATGTTCTTTCATGGACCTGAGTATGGATGTAAGTTTTAAAATGCTTCTGTTTCTGAAGAGTTGAATTTGAACATTACTCAAAAGCAATAGAAAGGTTCATGGCGGACATGTATCAGCTCTGAAACATTAAAAAATTGGAATTTATGATGGGAAAATGGTTTATATCAATTTTGACAGAAATTCATCAAAGAAATGTTTGGAAAAAAAGAATATAGGCCTGTAGTGTAGTGAGAATGAAGAACATTCACAAACATTCTGTGATCTCAATTTGCATCCTTGACATTGTGTATAATGACAAGATAGCATGGGGAAGTAGCCAATACATTAACAGAAACTTGTGAGTGAGCATGAAAAAGAGTCACATTAATGGATTGAAATATACTTAATTTATACCTGTCTGTTGACTCCTTCTTACTCTTCTTTCTTCACCCATGAGCTGTATCACACTCCCTTTGGTTTATTCCTAAAGGTTCTCTCTTAGGTCTTCTTTTCTTCTCTCTATATATCATATCTCTTGTGAAAGGAAAGGATAGGTCTTATGTGAAAGGTGTTGTTTCAGCTGAGTTTTAAAGAAAACAAGGGATTATAAGATGTGAAGGTGAGAAGATATTCCAGATGTGACAAATAACTCATAAATAACAGAGATTTGATATGGAATTCAGTATTCGAAGAATAGCAAGAAGGGCAGTTGACTAGACCATAGAAAACATAAATAATAGTGAGCATTTCTATGCCACTTAAAGGCTTACATAATGATTTATGTATATAACCTAATTTCATCTTCACAGAAATATTGTAAAGGAGATTCTATGATTAACCCCTTTCCCTCCCCACCTCCTGCCTGATTTTGCAGATGAAGACATTGAGACAAAGAGAAGTTAAGTGACTTGATCAAGTCACATTGCTTAGTGTCAGAGACAAAATTTGAACTCAGGTTTTACCAGTTCCTCATTTACTACTCTATTGATTTTACCACCAGTTTCTAAAGAACTAATGAGTAATAAATTTGGAAAAGTAGATTGGAGTAACATTATTAACGTCTTTAAATATTAAAAGAGGAGTTTGTATTGAACCAGAACTGAGAAAAGTCCTCCTTCAGGCCAGACCCCTAGAAACAATTAAAACTTAGCTAGTTTTCTTCCTCGACAAATTCCACCTTTGTCTCATCTTCCCTATTTGTGCCCTCTGGTATGCTTGTTCTATGGACAACAAAATTTTTCCTTCCTCACTCCTTATATCTTCTGACTCTCATTGAGTCCTTGCTTTTTTTCTAATAACACATATGCCCTGCCCAACCTTTTCAGCACTAGCTGCACTTTCACTCATTCCCCTAACTTATGGGTCATGTGGTGGGAAGAGGAGTTGGGATACTCCTTACTCCTCATTGCCTTTCCTATCCTTCTTCTAGAGGTGCAATATCTGTTTTTGTTCACCCTTTGTTTTCAAAGAGTCCCAATGATATCACAGGTGATATCTTGACTTGCACGTGAATTGGATTTAAGTGATGCAGGGTTGCACAAAGTTGCTAGCATCACTCTCTCTTCCAGACTCATTGAAGTACAGTGATAAGACAGAAGTCAAGATGACTGGTGATGGCCTGAGATTCAGTGGATGACTCTGAGAATGTCATTGTCTGACCAAGCTTAAATCATTTCACAGCACCTGCTTTAGTCCCCTTCATGGTCATTGGGACAAATTGTTCTCATCCACCCATTCTTCCAGGGAAATTTTTCACATTATTGGGATAGACATTTCTCTAAATCATCAACAAGGCTTAGGCTTGTCACTTACCCTCAAACTGGGTTATCCCACCTACTGAGATGGTTTTACTAGGGTTTGACCACTGCACATGCTATACCCTCTTGGAGCCACAGGTGAGAGATGAACACCAAATAGACACCAAAGATGGTAGAGAAGTCCTTAAATTGGCTTGGCAAGCACTCACTAGAGATGATAGTCCTTCATGAGTACCCCAATTCTTGTCCTCATCCTAGGTACATAGGTAGGTAGATAGATAGATAGACAGACAGACTGACAGACAAATAGAGAGATCGATAGATACTATCTCAAACACTCTAACTGCAGATTTCTTCAATTCACTTGCTTTATTTTACTGATTCCTCTACCCAACCACAAACGAAGAAGATCATACAATTGATCTTGACATCACCTACAATAATAATCTGTGAGCAGTAGTAGCTGCCCCACTAGGGACCCTGGTTCAGTTTCAGTTGGTCAATACTGCTATATCCTTCCATGTTTCTTTTATTCTATCCTTCCCTTCTTCCTTCCCTCTTCTACCTCTCCTTCCTCTCTCTCTATTGACATAGGGAATCATACCTGTGGGTGCTCTGCCCAAAGGGATAGAAAGTTTGATCACTGAAACCTCACAAGATATCATGGGGTTTATGGTCTAGACCTGTTTTTTTCTCTTCCCTACTTTTTTATTCTATCATGTCTGATTAAGGAGGTTCAGGATTCTCATGAACGGAACACTTGGCACTTCAAAAGATCCAATATAATATAGTTTATTTAGGATATAGGTAAATGGAAAGGAAACTGGAGATAACAGAGTAAAAGGCTTAAAGATAGCAGAATAAGAGCAGCTATGATTAATATACATATACATATTTACAATCATCACCAATGCAGGGAAGCACCAACACCTGACTACACAAGCTGGGGAATCCTGGGTACAGCCATCAGGGACCCACTGAGGAGGGTCCCAGGCAAGACGTCTCCTCTATAAATGAGATTCCAGTTTGGGTTCTGAATCTTATAGTTTAAGTAGTGCTGAGAACAAAGAAGTCATACTGCCAGGTGTATTTTTAGCAAGCAACATATCTTGTGTGAGGCTTGGGACAAAGGCCAATCCCTCCAAGGCCCCCCAAAGAGCAATGTCTCCTTGGAGTGGCTAGTTCCAGGAGTTGGGCAGTTATCATATCTCTTCTCAAGAACTTGGCCAGGGTCCCAGGAGAGGAGCAGCCCTCACATTCTCAGGATCCTCTGTTCCCAAACAACAAATAATATTAATAATAAAGGTCATATTGAGTTTGGGCCTTGGTTTGTATAATCTTATTCCTCACAGAGGGGCTTACCTTGACCTTTCATATCGTTAAAAAAAATGGGGAAATTAAGTCTTTTACCTCATCTAGTTTCATTTATGATTTCTTGAAATAAAGCATTGGGAAACCAGGTTTTGATAAAGTCCATTGGAATTAAATGGAGCTACTTGACTATGCCTTAAATGCAAATTACTTAGTCTCTCTCTCTCTCACTTATTGAACAACAATAGTTCCAAGTCCAAGACTCACTTGATCATTATTTGGGTTTTCCTGGATCAGAGTGACCAGAGATGGTCCCTGAAATAGCAATTGTTTCTGTTCTGGCCAAAAACCCTGAGGGTCTTCCCTTCTCAGACGATTTCGTATTTTTGAGTAGGTAAAAGCAGCCATTTTTTTTTTTGCCTCATTTCTTACCTAGCCTTAATCACTGAATGGGTATTGTCTCAGACAAACTGAGACCTAGGAAATACCTTAGCTTTAAAAAGGTCAAGGTATCCCATTGCATCTGGGGTCATCTACCGTCAATGTAATCTATGTCCTGCCACTGTACCCCAGTGGCTCTGGAGGAGAGACTGAGACCAGTCACTTTACACAATTCGGCCTCACCTAAATCCAATTCACTAAATCCAATTCCAAGTCAAGGCATCACCTTCCTAATGTCATTGTTCCTCTTGTAGAATGAAGGACAAGCAACAACAATAAAAGATATATAATCATTTTCATAGTAACACATGCAATCATGTAAATATTTAAAATGAGTTGAAATGTTTTGTTTAGTTTTCTTCTGATAGGGTACATGATGAAAGATATTTGAAGACCATTGCTGTAGAGAGTTGCTTTTAGGGATCAAACACACAAGTCAATATTAGAAATAAAGATATGAGTCATCATCCATATTACAGTGGTAATGAAAGTCATGGGAATGAAAATGCATATATATAGGAGGAAGTAGAGAAACAGATGATTAGAAGATAAAGAATATAGCTTTATTTTTAAAGTCCTAGCCTAAGCAATTGAGAAAAGGATGAAGAGCCACAGGAAACAGAAAATTAATAGAGGTGGAAGGAAGCCAGGAAGCATGATGTGAGTAAAGCTAACTGAGGATTGAGTAGTCAAGAGGAGGAGTTGGTAAATTCTATAGCAAATTATTGTCATTAACCAAGCACTGTGAAAGGCCATGAGATCTAGAAAGAAGTGTGAAAAATGCCCCTTATCCTTGGGGAACTTACAATATAGTTGGAGTGGTACAAATATGAAAAATTAATGATACATGAAAGTGAGTTCAAAGAGACTGAAACTGTATTGTGGTGATCAGAGAAAGCTTCATAGAGAAGTTGAATTCATTCTGTGTTTTGAAAGAGAGGAAGGTTCTGGTGCATTCCATTTAAAAAAAGATGAAGAAAATAATATCTTTGGGGATATATTTTATTGATTCAAAAAGACAGGCATATAAATATTTTGATTCAATAATTTTCCCCTAGGGGGCACTTTGACAGTTTTTTTTTTTTAATGAGGACCAAGAAAATACTAGGCATATAAAACCAGATTACTTTTATAGTAGTAGGGATTACCAGCAATAGGATCCCACCATTCCATTCAAATTATTATGGGATAGCTTATCTTAAAGTAACTCAGCATGTATTATGCACAGTAAATGATAAAAAGATTTTTCAGACTTTTTTGTGGGGGTTATATCCAATATAATCAGAGGATAAGAGTAGTATAATAACCTGAAGCCAAAACATATTTTTTCAGCACTGTAAATCCTTATTTCTACATTTAATCATCTCTGTTTCAATTTTATTTCAATGGCATTTTAAAAATAATTTAAGTGGTGGTGGAGGGGGGGGGGAAATCCAAGCTCTTAGACTTGCTTTTTTTTTCAGTAAGTAAGAATAATGTCTGGAAGTGATGGAAAGTTTCTCCCATCTAAATATTATTGCATATATTTTTATGTATCATAAAAAGCTAATTTGAAAATATATTTATAGTTTTTAACAGTAAAGTAGAAAGCAAGACTAAGTGTGATAATTTGTAACTATAGAAATGAACTGGTGAAACAAAAGGGATATATTCAATTAAATGAAATTATATAATGAACTTTTTGAATCTGATTTTTTTTATTTTCAAAACTTGCAGGGTGGATCTGAATTGACCATATTCCATTCATATGTATTGCTTATATTTGCACATTCATCAAAAAAGAATGAAAATATCATGTTGTTATCAATGACCCTTTGGATTATTTCTAAGCTGGATAAGAAAAACATATCAATATATTTCTGAAAATCCAGAAAAATGTATGCTTTCTAAATATATTAGGCAGCTAAATGGCATGGTGGATAGATTACCTAAAGAAAAAAGCAAAGTAAAAACATGCATTCCAATCCAACCTCAGACACATATTAGATGTCTGAGCCCAAGTAAATCAATTAACCTCAGTTTCCTCAACGATAAAACAGAGATAATAATAGGACCCACTTCCCACAGTTATTTTTAGAATCAATTGAGATAATAAATGCTTAATACAGTGCCTGGCACATAGTAAACATTATATAAATTTTAGTTGTTGTAATTACATTAGATTTATTTCTTTAAAGGAATTATGTGGGTGGGAAAACTATATCATAGCCTCATTTACCTTTTCCCAAAAAGTTCAGGTGGGGTCAGTAATGATTACAGTCAGAACATCAAGGAGTTGGGGTTATAAATTATCTGAAAGCAACTGACTGTGAAATGGGAGCCTCTAATCTCCATTTGACATATAGGTAGCCCATCCATATACATATTCATATTAAATGTATTTAATGTATTAAATATATTGTTATATATTTAAAAGGAAGAACAAGTTGTACATAGTAGGTATGCAGCTTCATATGCATCATTCTTATTATATATGTTATGGAAATGTGTGTTTTATTTCACAAGTTAAAAATGAAATGAACTTTTTTTTTAATGGTGGAAACCAGATGCCTGGATACTTTCTATGATATACTCATAAATCAACTTAAATGAAAACTTACAGTCTTGGGGATCTGCCTATTGAGTTTGAGGACAAAAGTTTCATGGGCAAGTATACTAGTTGGTTTGTTGCTGTCCAAAATGATATCATTATGCTTGAGTCAAGTTATAGTGTATTTGACTGTGGCTGATCAGACCAGTACAAACGTGGGATGTTCTACCATAGGTTGGACACAAGTAGTCCACATGAGGCACCCAACCAATAGCTCCAGCAGCTGTAAAAACCCCAGCAATTTGGGAAAAAGCTCTCCTCTCTGGAAGCAGAGTTCTACAGTGGCAAAAAGCTCAAAAGTCAAGTAATTGAGTGGCAACATGAGCAAGCAAAGGAAGCAAAGCAAGAACAGCAATCACACCATAGATTCCTTTTGGGGGACAAAAAGGATCAAAGCATGGAATGGAATGAAGACATTGAAGCCAGAATTCCAGAACCAAAAGTTTCCAAGAAAAATATGAATTGGTTACAGGCCATGGAGGAGCTCAAGAACAATTTTGAAAACCAAGTAAGAGAAGTGGAGGAAAAAATGGGAAGAGAAATGAGAATGATGCAAGAAAATCATGAAAAGTGAGTCAACAACCTGACTTAAGAAAATAACACCTAAAAAATAAACTAACTCAAATGGCAAAAGAGGCTCAAAAAGCCAATGAAGAGAATAACTTAAAAAGCTGAATTTGCCAGATGGAAAAAGAATTTCAAAAGCTTGCTGAAGAGAATAATTCCTTCAGAACTAGATTGGAGCAAATGAGAGCTAATGACTGTATGAGAAATCAAGATACTATTAAACAGATCCAAACGAATGAAAAAATAGAAGGCAATGTGAAAAATCCCATTGGAAAAACCACTGACCTGGAAAATAGATCTGGGAGAGAGAATTTAAAGATTATTGGACTACCTGAAACCATGATCAGAAAAAGAATCTAGAAATCATTCTTCAAGAAATTCTCAAGGAAAATTGCCCTGATATTTTAGAACCTGAGGGCAAAACAGAAATGGAAAGAATTCAGTGATCACCTCTTAAAAAAAGATCCCAAAAAGAAAACTGCTAGAAATATTATAGCCAGTTTCAGGAGTTCCCAGATCAAGGAGAAAATATTACAAGCAGCCAAAAAGAAACAATTTGAATATTGTGGAAACACAATCAGGATAATACAAGATCTAGCAGCTTCTATATTGAGGGAACAAAGGCTTGCAATATTATATTCTGGAGGTCAAAGGAGTTAGGATTAACACCAAGAATCACCTACCCAACAAAATGGAGTATAAAATTTCTGGGGAAATATGGTCATTCAGTGGAATAGAGAACTTTCAAACATACTTGATGAAAAAAACAGAGTTGAATAGAAAATTTGACATTTAAATACAAGAAGCAAGAAAAGCATGAGAAATTAAACAGGGAAAAGAAATCATAAGAAATTTATCAAATTTGAACTATTTACATTTCTACAGGGAAAAACGATAATTTTAATTTATGAAACTTATCTCAGTATGAGGATAGATGAAGGGAATGTAAGTATATATCTATATATATAGATAGATGCATACATATATTTGTCTATATAGGAGGGTATCTGTGCGAATGAATACATATGTGAGAGTGTGTATATATGTGTACAGGTATATATAGACAGAGGATGCAGTATCAATTGAATAGGAAGGGATGATATTTAAAAGGTGAAATTGATAGGTGAGAGAGGAATATAATGAGAGTAATATAATGAGAGGGTATACGGAGAGATAGAATAGAGTAAATTATCTCACAAAAAAGAGGCAAGGGAAGACTGTTAAAATGGAGGGAAAGAACAGGAAGGCAAAGGGGAATGGGTCAACCTTACTCTCATTGAATTTGGCTTAAGGAAGGAATACCATACACACTAAATTGGGTATATCACCTGAAGCAAAGTAGGGGGGAAGGGGATAAGAGGAGCAATGATAGAATGGAGGGAAGACTGGGGCAAAGGTTGTTAGAAGCAAGCACTTTTGAAAAGGGACAGAGTCAAAAGAGAAAGTAGAACAAGTGGGGGAAAAGATATGATGGAGGGAAATATAGTCAGTCTTTCACAATATATCCACTATGGAAATGTTCTCTGTAGCTATATACGTAGCTATACATATACATATATTGAGTTGCTTATCTTCCCAGTAAGGGTGGGTGAACAGGGAAGAGGGGAAATAATCTGGAATTCAAAGTTTTAAAATCAAATGTTTAAAAATTATTATTATTATTATTATTATTATTATTATTATTATTATTCTTTCATGCAACTGGGAAATAAAATATACAGTCACTAGGGTATGAAGATCCATCTTGCCTTACCAGAAAGTCAGAGGGAATGGGGGAAGATATAGGACAGAGCAAATTGGGGGAGAGGGTATTCAGTGGAATCACTGTTTTGGGGTGGTCCGTAGGGGAAAGATGCGGAGAAAATTTTAATTCCAAATCTTGTGGAAATGAATGTTGTAAGCTAAAAATAAACATAAAATTTTAAAAATTGAGAAAAATAGTCCACGTGAACATTTGGGGTAGTCTCTCTAAATTTGTGCATCTTGTATTTTTTTTAGCTTTTTCAAGTCTGCTTTGCTCACAGATTATTGCACTTTCTCTGATGTGGGCACACCATGCTGGGTGATCCTGTGCTAGTGTTTCCCGTCTCACAAAATCAATTCTAAAATTCTTAAGGGAGACTTTGAGAGTTTTCTTGTATCAATTCTCACCACCATGTGAATGTTTGCCCCATGAAGTTCCATAAAATAGTCTTTTGGCAAGCTTACATTTTGCATTTGAACAATGTGGCCACACCATTGGAGTTGCATTATCTGAAGTAGAATTTGATAGCTTGGAAGTTTAGTTCAAGAAAGGGCCTCAGTATCTGGTATCTTATCCTCCCAGGTGATCTTCAGAATCTTCCTAAGACAACTCAAATGAAAATGATTCAATTTTCTGACATGTCACTGATATACTGTTCTGGTTTCACACACATACAATGAGGTCAACAAAATGACTCTGTAGACCTTCAGTTTGGTAGTCAGTCTAATACCTCTTCTCTCCCACACTTTCCTTCAGAGCCTCCCAAACACTGAGCTAGCTCCGGCACTGCTTGTGTCAGACTCATTATCGATGTGTACATCTCTGAAAAGTATACTAACAAGGTAAGTGCACTTATCCACAGCATTCAGAACTTCTCCATTTGCTGTAACCAATGATTCCATGTATGAATGGTGTGGCGGTTGCTGATGGAGCACGTGTGTTTTCTTAGTGTTGATAGGACAAAATTAGTACAAGCAGCAGAGAATTTATTCATACTTCATTACATCTCAGCTTCAGAGGCTGCATTGAATATACAATCAGCTGCAAACACAAAACCATGCACCAACACTCCCTCCACTTTGGTTTTGGCTTGTAACCTTTTTTTTTAAGTTGAAGAATTTACCATCAGTGCAGTAGCTGACCTTGCTGCCATGTTTATCCTCATTGAAAGCATCTGACAACATGGCTGAGAACATCATGCTTAAAACCACGGGAGCAAGTACATAGCCTTTTTCATTCCATTGGTGACTGGGAAAGCAAGAGATCCTTGTCTATTATCCAGAATTTCAGAATTTGGGCAAGCATGCTGTCATGAAATTGATGTACAATGTTGATGAACTTCTCCAGGCAACCAAATTTTGGCATAATTTTCCCTAAGCCCTCATGACAGATAGTATCAAAGGCCTTGGTCAGATCTACAAACATTATATACAGTCTCCTGTCCTGCTCCTGGCATTTTTCCTGGAATTGTTGACCAGCAAGTTGACCATATCAACTCTTTCTCAGCCCTTTCTGAATCTACACTGGCTCTGAGGTAGATGACCATCTTTCATGTGAAGTATCAACCTATGAAGGGAGACCCTGACAAGGATCTTTCCAGCAATAACTAAGAAACCCCCTCTGCCCTGATTGTCAAAAGGCAATAGATTTCCTTTACCTTTACAGAGATGGACAATGGAGGCTTCCTTGAAATCCT
Organism: Petaurus breviceps papuanus; assembly: GCF_028583685.1. Lineage (NCBI taxonomy): Eukaryota > Metazoa > Chordata > Mammalia > Diprotodontia > Petauridae > Petaurus > Petaurus breviceps. The sequence goes on from NW_027186315.1 coordinate 10,699,419, forward strand.
GGGGGATAACCTCCTCTTGCCATATTACCTGGAAAATTCCAGTCAGTTTTTGTACGAGCAATTGACCCCCTGCTTTGTAAATATCATCTGGAATAGAATCAGTACCAGGTGTTTTGCCACACGAAAGGAGCCTAATGAAATTTGAAACCTCTTCTTCAGTTGGAACTTCAGCTAGGGAAGGATTGATTTCAATCAGAGGTAAATGCTCAATGGTTTTAGCATTGATTTATGATAATCTATTGAAAACACAGTGGAAGTGTTCAGCCCATCTCTCCAGTATTATGTCCTTATCACTAATCAATGTGGCTCACTCAGCACTTAAAGGTTAAAATGCACCATAGATCTTTGACTTGTAAATAGATCTTCAGGGCATCATAGAAAGTCCGTTGGATTGCTTACTATCAGCATAAAACTGAATTTTGTCTGCCTTCTCATGGACCCAAGAATCCTGCATCTTTATAAACTATGTTTGTACTTTTTTTGATGCAATTAAATGCTTCCTTTTTAGAGATGGATGAATTATCCTGCTGGTAAACCTTGTGGTATTCTCATTTTCCATTTAGCTGTTTCTGAATTTTCGCATCATCCCCATTAAACCAGTCTTGATGTTTTTGAGTATTCTGACCCAGGCGAGCAAATGCAATCTGTACACCAAATCTCTGAAAATTAACCACTCCTTTTCTGCTCCACTGTAGCCAATTATGCATTGGCTCAAATTTCCGAACAAGTTAGCAACTGTTACCTCTCAGAGAAGGTCTCTAATCAGTTGACGTGAATTCTTTCAGTAGTCATCTTGCCTTGGGGCTTCCCCTTTTCTTGAATGTGAATATTTTCCCTGAAGAGGATGTCTATAAATCTAGCATTCTGTCATACATTGCCTTTGTCACTGTCACACCTTCTCTGTCTCTTCTTGCATTCACATAGTCTATTAAATGCTGATGTTTACTGTAAAGGTACATCCACAAAGTTTTATTGTTTTTAGGTAAACATGATGGTGATGAGGTTATGAGATGTACAAATCTTCAGTAGTAAGTGATCATTGAAGTTGCTAATTCCAACTCCATTCCTCCCTAGAACTCCCTGCCAAATCTGGTAGTCTGAGCCTACTCTAGCATTAAAGTCACTCAGAATTATAAGCTTGTCCTCTTTTGCCATATAGATGATAAGGGTCTCTAGATGTTCATAAAATTTTCCTTTGACCTCATCAGGGCTTGTGATGGTGGAAGCATAGACATTGATGATGGTGGCATGATATTTTCCTATTAGAGGCAATAGCATTATCATGAGCCTGTCATTCATTCTTTTTGGTAGGTATACAAGATTGTTTACTAGATTAGTTCTGATTGCAAAACCTACACCAGTTTCCTAGTTTTCCCCTTCACTGGGGCAGTTCCAGAAAAAAATGTGTATCTAGGTCCAACTTCAGTAAGCTGGTCAATGTGCCAGTCTTGTTTCATTAAGGGATGCTATTTGGATGTTATACCTGCTAAATTCTCTTGTAACCAAAGCTGTTCATGTTTGGGATAGAAACCCCACCACTCACCAATGGGTTTAAGACCCTTTAGTTACCCTCAATATGTTTTAACCTATCTGCCAAAATGATTTGCCAGGGTGTGACTGCTATCCATGTGTAATGGTAATTTGAATACCCCTTTTTGCATTGGCAAGTAAGCAGGTACTTAGCACTTAGTAGCTGATCAAGCCTCTGTTGGGGAAACAAAAAGTATGAACTCCTGTCTCCTATTACTGATGTAACAGGAGGTGGTTGGCTGAAACAGGAAGTTAATGCTGTGTGTACATAAGAAAAGCCCCAGAGAGGCACAATCAGAAATCCTAGACACAAGAATCTGGTGGCGGATCAGCTACAGAAGAGAGAATCAAGAACTGAGTAAGAACGAGATTCAGCAGTCAATGTCTATAGTAATCTATTGTTTGATAAACCCAAAGACCCCAGTTTTGGGGATAAGAACTCATTATTTGACAAAAACTGCTGGGAAAACTGGAATATAGTATGGCAGAAACTGGGCATAGACCATTATCTAACACCATATACCAAAATCAAGTCTAAATGGGTGCATGATCTAGGTACAAAGTTTGATATTATAAGCAATCTCAGAAAACAAGGAATAGTTTACCTGTCAGATTTGTGGAGAGGGAAAGACTTAATGACTAAACAAGAATTAGAGAGCATTATTAAATGCAAAATGGATCATTTTGATTATATTAAATTGAAATGCTTCTGTACAAACAAAGCCAATGTAACCAAGATTAAGCGGGAGGTGGGAAATTGGGAAAGAATTTTCACAACCTATGTCTCTGATGAAGGACTCATTTCTAAAATATACAGAGAATTGATCCAAATCTATAAGAATACAAGTCATTCCCCAATTGATAAATGGTCAAAGGATATGAACAGGCAGTTTTCAGAGAAAGAAATTAAAGATATCTATAAGTGCATGAAGAAATGCTTTAAATAACTATTGATAAGAGAAATGCAAATCAAAACAACTCTGAGGTACCACATCTCACCAGTCAGACTGGCTAAGATGACAAAACAGGAAAATGATAAATGCTGGAGAGGGTATAGAAAAATTGGAACACTAATGCATTGCTGGTGGAATTGCGAATTGATGCAACCATTCTGGAAAGCAATCTGGAATTATGCCCAAACGGCTATAAATAATTTCATACCCTTTGAGCGAGCAACACCACTTCTAGGGCTGTATCCCAAAGAAATCATAGAAGTGGGAAAAAGACCCACATGTACAAAAATTTTATAGCAGCTCTTCTTGTAGTAGCAAAGAACTGGAAATTAAGGGGGTGCCCATCAATTGGGGAATGGCTGCACAAGTTGTGGTATATGCATGTTATGGAATACTAATGTGCAATAAGAAATGAGGAGCAGATGGACTTCATATTTACCTGGAGAGGCTTATAGCAACTGATGCTGAGTGAGAAGAGTAGATCCAGGAGGAATTTGTACACAATTACAGACACAATGTATGTGTGATGACCAACTTTGATAAACTAGACTCTTCTCAGCAATCCAGAGACATAAGTCATACCCAAAAGACTTGTGATGGAGAGAGATGTTTACATCCAGAGAAAGAACTGCGATTGAACCCAGATTGAAACAAACTACCTGCCCTTTTTGTGTTTTCTTGTTTGGTTTTGTTTCCTCTTTCCCATTCTTCATTCCATCTGTTATAATCCTTCCTTATAACCTGACTAATGCCTAATGTGAAAGTATTTGCAGATACTATACTTCATTGTATTCTGCCATGGTGGGGGGTAGGGAGAGAAAATTTGAAACTCAAGGAATTGTGGTAATGGAAAGTAAAAATAAACACATTTACAAAGACCCCAAAAAAAAAAACAACTGAGTAAGAATTTCCTGAGAACTTGTGTTGGTGGAGCTTCTTCTGAACAGGCGCCCAGGAGCCAGGAGCCCAGGACTCCACTACCCCCAGGATGGATAAGGTGATTCTGATTTTTCAATGAGCTGAAGAAAACTGAGGAAGCATGACCATAATGAAGGGACTTTGTCTGTTTGTGGCTTGGTTGTGCCTTGAATTCCCGGGAGCAGAAACCGTGGAAGATTTGAGATGGGCTGGACCCTGTGAACTTCAGTGTACAGAGGACCTACCCAGAGAGCTGGACAAGGAACTGGGAGCTGTCTGCCATTGAACCCAGGTGACAGTCTGGTGAATCGACATAGAAGCTGGAACCATGGAAGGGGATCACGGGAATATGAGAACAGACCCCAAGTCAAGATGAAAAGACCTCTCCATGGATACTGTAACAATGAAATTGTAGTTTGCTAATGACCTAGGGGTGGAGGGTTTGTGTATTCTCTAAGGATTGTACTTAGTGATTAATGATACTTAGTAATTGATTGCTGTGACTGGTTGAGTTAATTTAGTGTGCCCCATGAGTGGAAGACTTTAACTATTGTACTTCGAGATGATTGTTCTTTGTTCTAGCTATTATGACCACTTTGGTGAAAACTATGTGGCCATTTTAATAATAAGCTGTTCAGAATGGTATATTGTTATTTTCTGGGATAAGTTGTAACATTGTGAATGCTGTATCTTGATTTACTGTGAATGCTTTGCTCTGATTTGTTAAGGAATAGAGTGTTCGCTATACTGTGTAATCAGAATCTTAAAAGCTGTTTACAGCAGCAGTCCTCTGGAAAGCTGCTCGTGCATGGCTTTACAACATGATACAGTTTCTTGGTGCCAGAAGTGAGATGAACAGATGAATACCAAAGGTAGAAAGGAGTCCTGAAAAAAGGTTGGGCAGCCTTCACAACAGAGGTACAACTTCCTCCCTGAACACACCTTACACTCTACACTTTAAACAAGAGTAACTAATGAGCCTCTTCAATTTTATATGTATAAGGACTCCTTACTAGCAGTGTGACCCTGGGTCAGTCACTTAACTCTGTTTATCTCAATTTCCTCATCTATAAAATGAACTAGAGAAGGAAATGTCAAACCACTCTAGTATCTTTGCCAAGAAAACCCCAAAAGGAGGACCCAAAGATTTAGATATGACTGAAATGACTCAGCAACAACAACATAAAGATTCCTTTAAGTTATTTGCATTTATACATTTTCTTGTGTGTATGAAATTAAGGCTTCCACACACATAATACTCATATTGTACATTCAGTGAACATACAAGACTTGAGGAAATCTGCAAAAGAAAAATACCTAAGCTTTGTTTTGGAGATTTCCCTGGAATAAAATTTCAGGGAAAATAGCAGGAAGAAAGTGGCCTTCTTTGAATCAGGATCCTAGTATTAAAGTCAGTCCATATGAGCCAAGAGTCCGTGGGGTACCTGTCCTAAGTCCTAAGTACTTGGTATGACTTTGTTTTTGTTACAAGATTTATTTTCCATTGATATGAGAAATTTAAATTTTATTATAAACTTTAGTGGTGGTGGTGACATGTTATCCTCTTAATTCTAGTATTTTCCTTCTTTTAATGATTTCCTATTTATCCTGTATATAATAGCTTCCTTTCTATATATTTGCTTACATGTTATCTCTCCCATTATAGCATGAGCTTTTTTTAAGGCATGGCTGTCTTTTTCCTCTTTTTTTGTAATCTCTAGAGTTTAGCTCAGTGTTTTACATATAGGAGACACTTCATAATGTGTTTTTTTTTAAATTAAATTGAAAAGATAACTCTTTCTGATTTAATATCAATAATTTTCAAGATATTGGGAACCAAATCCATAACATTATGTTTTAATTTACATGAAAATGTTAGTAGTGAGTATACAAATATATATCTGAACCAAGTGGAGAAGCCAGAAACATATAATGATTAAAAGTAGAAACCGTAAATGACATTGGGAGCATTACATTGACATAATGTTATTAATTGAAGAATCAATTTTGGAATATATCACTGGATTTTAGAAATTATGTGGAAAAAGATTTTGTTTAGTTAGCCCAGTTCAAATTCAAGCTTTGATATTAAGATATTTCTGATTTTGCATCTTTCTCATTTTAAAAGCATTTAAATTGAGATACTCTGTATTTTACCAGGCCAAAAAAAAAAAAGAGCACTTGACACTAGATTGCACAATGGCTCAATTACTGGATTTGGTGTAAGTTCAAATTCTCCTTCAGATACTTATTAGAGGTTTGAACTTAACCTATGTGCCTATGTTTTCTCAATTATAAAATAAATCTAATATCAGCACCTACCTCACAGAGCTGTTGTGAGGATCAAATTAGATTACACATGTAATGAGTTTAGCAAAATCTTCAAGTGTCATATAAATGCTAACTCAGTATTGGTTTGGTATTTTTACTTCATAAAATGATTTTTTTAAATACAATATGTATTTATGTAAAATGTTATGTTTTCCCTTTTATTAAATATATTATTTTAATAATATTTAACTAGTCAATTAGTTTATTAATTTAATATTAATGTATTTAATATGTAATGATTAATATTCTATAATCCTATTTATAAAATATATTAATATTACTATACATATCTTTTAAATAAACACTTAATTTCATTAGTTCCTTTTATGCTGATAAAATCTGAGCTTCCTCCCTCCACCTCCCCTTTTACCATTACCCTGTCTAATCCCTATTTCTTTGCGTTTACTTTTATAGATTTTCAGGGAAAATAGTGACCTGTTAATATTGAACCTGGAATATGTAGGAGTAGTCAGGACCACAGCTGCAAATGCTGAATGATTGTAACTTCTTCCTCAGGGAGACATATTTATGTGCCTCAGGGTATAGCAGAAAAATTCTGTGTAACTAGATTTCTCCCACTGGGACCTACCTGTTAAAGAAGAAGCTACAGGAAAGTAAACTATAGGCAAGTCTTTTGATTGGTGAATGTCTTCAGTACTGTTTCAAAGTATCATCATTCCTTTCACAGATTCCTATAAAGGGAGATTCAGAACAAGGAAAGCATGTCGTCTGGTCTGTGATGAAAAAGTCAGATCTGAAAGTACACAATTTCAAGGAAACAGAAAGTTGACAAAAACCCTCAAGACATGAGTAGTCTAAGCATATAACATTTATATAAGTGGAGGCAGCCAGGTGGCTCAGTGAGTAAGAGCACCAGCCCCAGAGTCAGAATGACCTGGGATCAAATCCGGGCTCTGATACTTAGCACCACACCCAGAAATAACTGGCCATGTAACCTTGAGCAAGTTACTTAACCCTGATTGCTTTAAAAAAAATTCTATAAGTGGTCAAATAGTTTGGTAAGGAATTTAAGCCTTGCAAATCAATTCAAAGGTTAATAGCATAACCACTGAAGTGCACCCCTTCTATCATCAGAGGTTTATGGGTAATTATGAATGTTTGGGAGATTCTCTAGTATCATTTCTTATTAGCCACGGTCCAGTGTTTTGTTTTGTTTTGCCTTGGCCCTACTCACACACACATACACACACACACATACATCAAGATAATATGTATGTTTGTGTGTAAGCTATTCACAGTTCCTGGGAGAAGAGACATTCTCCTTCCCGCCCCTTCCTTGAGTTCCTATTACCTTACCGAGATATATAAAGCTCCCTGCTATGCTCTGAAGGGTAAGACCCTTATAAAATCCTGAAGCTACATTTCTCCCCAATCAGAAGAGGTCACACTATCAATAACTGACTTTCCTTAATGTGCGCAGTTTGCCCATTCTTAGATCCTAGATAGATGTATTGTCAGATAGGGGTCTAATCTCTACAATGACATGGTCAATGGTAGGAAGGGGGCAGATTGTAAAATTCCCAATGACCCTACTCCTCTAAATCACTCCCTGCCTTATCATCCTCTGATTATACTCACTAAGAGTTTAACTCAATGAGTTTCCAAAATTTAACCTTTAGTTGTTGGAATACTCCTACTAGACACCCAGAGGTGTGTCTCATTCTTTCAACCATTCCCAATACATTTCATCAACTGATTTCATTCAATGACTTTAAGCACTTCACTCCTTCCCAAAGTAATGATTTAGGTTGTTTGAGCTAAATTATTATCCTTGGTTGGATTTTGGTTGTATGACTGATTCAATAAGGAGATTATGAAATGTTTATGCCTATTTTATGCCTTTGCTTGATAGATTTTGTAATTCAAAGAAAAATTTTCATATGAAAAAATTCTAAGTACAATCTATGTTAGTTATATTTTAGGGGCACTATGATTACAAAAAAATGAGAAGAGCTAAAAATGACAAAATAAATTAAAAGAAGGAGCATGAGGAAATAAATGTGACATAGTTTTGAGGACTTGAACTTCAAAATAATACCAACACAGAGAAACAAAATGATCATCTAAGGGATTGAGGAGTACTCTGATCAGTTTAAGAAAATTAAAGGATAATGGGATATAATTGGGAGCCTTGGTTGTAACTTCTTGAAAAGCATGAAGTATTTTCATTGGCAACCTTGTTTGAGCTGGTGTGGATGTTTTGGGAATAAATAGATCAGCTATTTTTGTATCCCTGAGAGCTGAGTGAGAGGAACAGCTTTTTGTTCACATATGCAAGCCCTTCCCACACTCCTTTCCTTAGTACATTGTTAGCTCTGCTGCTCCCTGGATCTCTCCAAAAGCATCTGGGGGGGGGGGAGGAAGAAAGATTAATTTGCAACTGTACTTTTGCATGGACTCAGCATAAAGGCATGGCTCCAGTTCATAACAGTCTGAACCAAACAATTTATTACCATTTTATTTAAGGAGGTCAATAACAGCCATTCATCTCAGCCCAAATTGACTTAGAGGAATTTGGAATCCTCTCAAAGAGTTTGTCAAAGAGTAAGCCCCACACTCCCCATAGAAAGACATTAATAAAATTCCAAATCAGCTTATCACAATGATCATGGAAGACTCTTAACTGATCATCTACAATTGTAAAAAAAAATCACAGATGATATTACTTACAAAAAAGATAATCTAGACTCCACATTTGAGAGGGATATCAATAACTCGATTCATATGCTTGCTTTCTCATCCTTGTAAAATTTTTGTAACAATAATTTAATCTATTAATCTTTGATGAAAATATAAGTGAATAGCCAGGATTTCTATATAATCACATATTGAGGTCATCCTTGAAGAAAATATACAAAGGGAAGAGGTAAATTTTCCCAGCTCTTTACATTATATGAATAATTGAAAAGTACAGAGAACATGTTTCCACTGTGATAATTTTTTTTAATGATCCTGTAGAGCAAAATGCAACCTTAGAGCACCCTCCCTCCGATAAAGTGTCTCCCACACATATATTGAATTCATAAAATTTCTTGGAAGATGAAGAAATGGGTAGAACTTTGTTCTAGCATGTTCTAATATTTAATTTTAAGTGCAACATAAAAAAGAAACAAATGCTCATGAAAGATGTTTTCTACTATCATAGAGAATGACTAGTATAGAGGCCAAATGGTAGACAAATTCTCCATGGATTGTGGGTACCTCAAATGCCTTTCAATCATGAGGAGATTGTGCTTCTATTTTAAGACCAAAAATTGCATAGGTACCTAATTAATATCTATATTTATTTTATATGGATTAGCCTAAGTATTCACAAAGGAAGGAAAAAAATGCAGATGAAAAATGCTTGTTGTCCAGAATAATTAGTAAATGGAATGGAGATTCTAAAGAATGAATATATCACACACACACACACACACACACACATATATGTCTGCATTCAAATATATGTGTGTTCACATACATATACATGTATAATCATACACATATCTACATATACACATGCATACATATAAAATCTTTATATATAATTATGTTTTATATATTTGTGTGTGTATGGATAAAAATAATATATACACATGTTTGTGTATTTGTGTCTATATACAAATGTGTGTGTAAATATACAGGTAATGGACTGAGATATGTGCTTATACATGTATATGTGTATTGTATTAATATTATGCTGTGTGTTTATACATAATACACACATATACATGTGTACATATATGTGTATGCAGGTATATTAAATATATACATACATAAATGCATATGTGTATATATACATATATATTATTTCATATATGTATACAATATCTTTGTGAACGATGTAAGGGCACACGATCATATAGGAGGAAAATGAGTTGAATTACATTTGAGAAATTGCAAAGCTTTTCAATGACCAGAAAGAAAAAGGTTTATCTTTCTAATGCCAGCATTATTTTAACACTGCTATATGTGAAGATGAAGAAGGAAGAAGGAAGAAGGAGGAGAAGAAAATCAAGAACTAGAAGAACCAAAAAAGAACAAGACAAAAAACAAGAAGAAGGAGGAGGAAACGATGATGATGATGGTGATGTTGATGATAGTGATGATCAACAACAAGAACAAGAAGATAAAGTACTAGAAGAACAAGAGGATCAAGAACAAAAAGTACCCCCCAAAACAACAAGAACAACAAGAAAAAAGAAAAAATTAAGGAAGAGGAAGAAGATGGAAAGGAGGAGGAAGAGGAGAAGAAAATAGGAGGTATTATTAGGACTAATAGTATATTTTGTGAATTAATAGATGAGCAAACTGAGGTGTCTAGTGTGTTACCCAAGGTCATATACCTAGTAAAAAGTTTAAGGTTTTAACTTAGTCTAAGTCCATTAAACTAACCACTGTGGCACTACAACATTCTTCAAAGAACCATAATATTATGGCACTCAGAGAGTTATAGAAAGACTTATGGTGGATTTACAAATTCTGGACCAGTCTGTAATGACCAATCATAAATCTGTGCACAATTGTGCAAAATACGTCATTGTAGAGAAATAAGGAAATATATTCTCAAGTCAAAATCAGAGCATTAATATTCAAATTCCAGCTCTACTTTTTGTTTCCTGTGTGACCTTGAGTAAGTAATTTAATCCCTCTAGTGCTTAGTTACCTTAATTGTAAAAGCAGAGGTAGTACATAACCTCTGAGAGTTTTTCAAACTCTAAGTAGTTGTATGCCTGAAAAAGGAGGTGGGATAGGTTTGTTCTGAGATCAAGGGATAACAGATGGTCAGCCTCTACACTGGATTGGTATTTGGCTCTGAAGAGAATAGAACTTTCATTGAGAATTTATTGGAGGACATAAGGAAGAGTTTTACAGGGTGAGAGGATGTGAATAGTTTGCAAGCTGGTCCTCTGAAGGGGGAAACATCAATGTGATCACAAATCCATTGAAGTATCTTATTTATGGAAAAATCCATATTTGAAAAATGTTCCTTCGGTCCACAGAAGGCATAGAAAAAGCCACAACAATATAGTAGCTAGGTTGAATATGATTAAATGACCTAGTGGCAGCAGGAATACCAAATGAAGCCACTTAATGTTCTCATTAAAAACATTAATATAATTTTATGACCTAAAATGATATTTTACTTCATCTTCAATATACATTTCCTGAGTGCATATATTAATGATGGTGGAGAGGGATAACGAATTAGTAGAGAGGTCTAAATATTTTACAAATTATTGAAAATAGCTTTGATGTTAACTTCAGAAGATTATAGAAAATAAAACTTTTATTCATCTATAACTGTCATAAAAGCACTGTGCTAGGTGATGAGGATAGACAATAAAAAAATGACCCAGTTCTCTACAAGGAACATACATTTGCACTACATGTATCATGGCATGGAAACAATGAACATAATCAAATAGAACAAAGGAAATATGCAAAAAAATATTCTAGGAAAAAGTGGATAGAGGACACTTTCAAAAGACATTAGAGAAGTCATTATGGAGGAGTTGTCATCTGAGCTAAACATCATATAGTAAGAGAAGGATTACTAAAGCAAAGATGTAGAAGGAGTGCCTTTAAGGCATGAGAGATGGTTTGTAACAATGCTTAGAGATAAGAATTAGAATAATAAATTCCAGAATATAGTCCAATTTGACTGGAATATATGGAGTATGTGAAGAGAAGGGTATAAAATAAAACTGAAAAGGAAAACACATTGGGTAAAACAAAGTCAGATTACAAAGAGTCTTAATTTTCAGGTCAAGCATGAACTGGAATGAAGCTAAAGAAAAATGTAAACTTCTTATTGTAATGCCATGCACAGAAGCTTTCCAGAGGACTGCTACTGTGAACAGCTTTTAAGATTCTGATTACATAGTATACTGAACCCTCTATTTATTCCATAATAAATCATAGCAAAACTTTCACAGAAAATCAATGTACAACATTCATGATGTATCAACTTATATTCACAAACAGCTTATCATTAAAATGGCCACATAGTTTTTTACCAAGTGGTCACAACATTTAGAAAAAAGAAAATTATCTCAAAGTACAATAGTCAAAGTCTTCCACTCATGGGGCAAAATCTTAAGTTAACTCAATCAGTATCACAATATAGTCTCAAAGTTCAATGGCAGAATCTTTTGTTACAAAAAAAAGAACCCTGTAATTAAATTGGAGGTGCATCATTAAAGAATAGTTCAGCATATTATAGTATATTAACGCAATAGAATATTTTTATTTACAAAATTCAGCAAACATAAGAAATTCATAGAACCTAAGATTACTGATTTGAAATAATGCAAATCCATAACTAGGATTACAGAAAAAACAAAGACTGCAATAATGTAAACAGGAATAATGCTAAGAAGCAAATGAAATCAGATTTAATTCATTGGCAAATATATGTAGAAGTATGATAAACCATTCCTTATTCATTTCCATAGAAAAGGGAAAGTGATACTTGAGGTCAGGACAGGGGGAGTGATGATAGATACTGAATATGGCATATGTGTGCAGTTGTGATCATAATAGGTTGCTTGACTTTTCTTCCTTGTAAAATGAAGTATTTTATAGAGATGAAAGAAGATATTGAGAAATGATTATGACATAAAATACTTTAAATCATTTTTAATGTCTGGTTTAAAAGTTTTTATTTTATTCAATTAGAAATATGGGTTTAGAGATTATTTTGATGTGGATAGGATTGGACCTGTAGAATAGAAAGATAATTTTGGTAACCATAGGAAATATTGATTACAAACAGGCAAAAATGGAAGCAGAAACAAGTTTGGAAGCTATTGCAATAATGCTGGTGAGAAGCAAACTAGGATTAATCCTATATATGACCAACAGGTCATACTAGTTAGAACACTGAAATTAAAGTTAGGAGAAGAGTACATTTAAATCTTGTCTCTAATACTCATTAGCTGTGTGAATTTGGGGGTATGGGGATTGGGATTTGACCATTACTATTATTATTTTATATACATTTATTTATTATTCCATAAGTTATTGCATAGGTGGATAAAGTACTTTCTGCAACTGACTAAAAGTACCAGCCTGCAAACTCCTTTACTGAAAACATCTTTGGAACAACTGCATCAGCAGACAGAATAAAGGGGAGATTGGGCAGGTGATCTGTGTCTCATGCTGTTTCCACATGATTTTGGTTTCTTCTTGCTGGATTTCCATATGATTGAGCTTTTTTATTCCACATAACTTGGGGATTATGTGTGTTTTCTACGTCAATACATTTAAAACATTCATTACTTTTTATAGATAAACATTATGTCTGAGTGATTGTGGACAACAGTTCTGTATATCATAATGGTCAGTCTTCCCATATAGTTTATATATCCTCAAGGACACTTTGGATTAGAATTTGTAGCATAAAAATATGTTATCTTTTGGTTTAATAAAGATTTTCACATTATACAATTCTAACCACAACTTCATGTCTTGGTATATGCTAAATTTTTGCAGATTTCAATGATGTGTTGCACAGATTTTTTTATTTTTGGCAAACCAAGTGATATGAACCCATTTTTAGTCTTTCATGTTGCCAGTTGAATTGATGTCTGCTTATTTTAAAAGTATTTCTGTCATTTTCAAACCTGCTCATTATGTGTTCTGAAAATGTAAATCAATCTTTTTTTTTCTCTTTTCTTGACAAGGGAATATTAATCTTTCCAGCTGCTTTGATGTGATGAGCATTATATTTCTCTAATATTGTACAGATTGATTGTAGTATGTTTCCAAATATGTTGAAATTCATTTTACAATCTCTAAAATGAATCTTAATGCTGATATTAACTACTTTAAATGGATTCTTCCAATTGAACTTTGATTTCAAAATTTTTAATAAATCTCTTCTTATATAGTCGCAGCTTTCTACTTGATAGCTTAATACTTTGTATAACTTGCTTTGGAGAGAACAAGATACTCATGTTACTTTCCTCCATTGGTTCAATTTGATCTCTGGATTCAAGCTTGAAGCCATTAATCTCCATCTTTTCTTTGATGTTACTTAATTTTCTTTTACACTGAGTTTAAATGACAACTTGATAACAGTGGAGAAAAATTTCATTAGATGGTAAAGCTCCTTAATTTGTTTTTCAGTAGAAATATAAATTTATGCCATCCATGTACATTAAATGATGAATACGATCTTTTGGTATAACTGTCTAACTTGGAAGCCATATTCATTTCTTTTCAAGAGAAATGAAAATAGGTTTAATGTGAGATAGACCTATAATGGGCTTTTGTTGTTCAAATATTTCAATTGTGTCTTATTCTTTTTTACCCCATTTGGGGCTTTCTTGGTAAAGGCACTTAATGGATTCGAAAAAGATTCAAAGTTTTACATCAGTTGTTCTTGGAATAATGTTAGTTGTATGTTTTAAATAGAGACCAGGAGAAAATGATGAACCGATAAAGTAGAAAAAGGGAACAGCGAGATAGTAGAAATTCCAGAAGAGATCAATGAAACTGAAACTAAAAGAGGAAAGAGAATACAGGAGGAAGGGGAGGTCAATGACAGGGAATATAGAAAGAAGGCAAAAGAGAGTGACTGAATGCAGACTACTATGTTTAGTAACTAAAAGAGAATTTGTGGCATGGGGAAATTATATGTCATATAATATAGATATAATATATATATAATGTGTGTATAGGCATAAATATGTGTATCATTTGTAGTATGTATTTCTATACACAGAGACATATGTATGTATATGTCTTAAAAATCAAAGAATTATAAATTTTACAGGGATTCACTAGCACCATTCTTACCCAAAATATAGATACCAAATAAACTAATTCAGATCAAGCAGCTTTGGTTTGAACCACTTCAATAAGAAGATGATTACTCAATAAAAAGCTATTTCAGTTTTTGAACACTTCTAATTTTTACTAATATCTTTCTTCTTTGACCCCTAATATTTCTCATCCTGTAATTTTTAATTTCTGGAACCTAGTCTGGTCTATTCATGTTCTGTACCAGTAACATTTTTTTTTCTCTACAGTAACTTCAAATGTTCTAAGCCAAAGGTATCAAACAAATGACTCATGAGACTCTCAAGCATAGAATCCTATGTATAGCCATAACAAGATTAAAATAGAATGAGGAAATGTTTAACAAAAATTAAAATTTCAATAAGTCATAGATAACATATTTTAAAACTAAGTGAATATGCTGCCTCCCCTCCCTGTGATATTTATGTATGCATTGATGGTCACTGTTTCTATTTGAGTTTGAGACCATTATTCTAAACTGTATACTTAAAATCCCTTCATGATCTTAGTGCCTTTCTTGTGATGAGATACCACTTGTCAAACCCTTTCTTCATCCAGAACTGATCACTATATACAGATGTAGACTAACCAAGCAAACATAACAAAACTATCAGCTCCATTTTTCTGGTCACTATACATCATCAGGAGTTTGCAAATGGACAGAAGATAAATACCTTTACAATTTCATTCTTCTTTATTGTAAGGACCATTTTAGTTTTGTCTTTGTGTCCCTAGCACTTAGAATAGTAGCACATATTAGGCAAATAAAAGATTCTTTTCCTTTGAATAAATTCTGACTATCTGGAAACAGTTTTATTAAAAGAATGAATACAGAATTTCTAGGGAGAGTGTCTAGGTAGCCCTAGAAATGTGAGGCTTACAGGGAAGAGACCAATTGGAATGGAGTGCACCACACATATTAAGGAGTGATAGAAGACAAGACTAAACACATGAGTTAAGTCACTGTTATAACTGTATGATTTTTTTGAACAACTCTAAAACAAAAAATTTGATCTTTTTTCTCCCTTTTACTGCTAAACTTTCTAATGAAGTTCTTTGCAGTTGCCTCTTCAACTGACTAGTTTGCGTGTGTTTGTGCATGTGTGTGTATGTTTTTTGTTTTGTTCTAACATTTGTTATTTTATTCTTCAAATCTTTATTTGTTTTTCCATATATTAGTCTACATGAAAAATTGATTTCTAATGTTACTCACAACCAATTTTTTCAACAAATCAGTAGAACCCCCCATTCTCATCATCTTTGAATTCTTTGTAGCATATGAGGCCACTTTATTTAATACTCTTAGCTTTGGAGATACTACATTTTTCTAGCTCTCTTTCTATCTCTCTGAAAATTCTTTGGTCTCATTAACTTAGCCCTCAATTTCTTTCTGTACCTATATGGCCAATATTCTATCCTGGCCATCTTCCTTTTTTCTCTGCTCTCTACAATTCTCAACTGACAAACTCATTCACTCCAACATTTCAAATGCCACCTCCAAAGATTCTATTTATATTTATACCTTCAACTATAATATCTTTCCAGTGCTGTAGATTTATATCTCCAACTATCCATAGGAGACCTCCATCTGTATATTTCATTGGGACTTTGAATTCCATGTGACCAAAATTTATCTTAATTCTTTCTTCTCGCCAAAACTCTTTCTCCTTATCACTCTACTATTTCTGTCTTTTAAATCACCATTTAGCCTATTCCCTAGTAATAATAGCTTGATGTTACCTTTGACTATACCATCTCTCTCACTTTTCAAATCAAATAAGCTACCAATACTGATTCTATTTGAACTTTCCTAAGTTCCTGTCTCTCCCCCCCCCCATTTTCTTATTAGCCTTAAGAAGAAACCAATAACCACTCAATTATACTACTTACATCCACTGAATCTTACCATTTGCCTACTGCTATACTTTCCAATACTGTGGATATATCTTACTTCCTGATATTGCTCCCCAACAGTCTGCTGGGCCTTTCTGGACTTCTAACTGCTGTAGCTAAAGGATAACTTAGACTTTGTAGAAAAGGCACTGAAAATGAATCCTACTATATGTGTTGTGTCCCCTGATTAGTATGTGAGTTTTTGTAAAGTACAGACTAACATTTTATTTGCATTCTAATGCTTTGTATGGTGTTAAATACTTTTTACATACTTTTACTCATTTATTATTCTATTCATTGACACTGTGGTGTTCTCTTTGCAATGCTTTCTGCTACCATCCAAAAGCATCTGTCTTAACATATTCGGAATCATTTAATTCAAAGACATATTTTTCCTCGGTTCAAAAACTTCAATGTCACTTTATTTCTGAGCAATAAAATTTATACATCTTTGCCTGGCATTTGAGACCCTGTACAATATAATATTGCCAACCTTTCCTCCTTTATCTCATACTATTGGAAAGGCAGCATGTTATATTGGAAAATACACTAAGTCTGGACTCAAGGAATCTGGACTCAATCCCTGCATTGGTATACCCACTTATTGCTTTTGTTATCTTAGGCAAATTACTTAGCCTTCCTTGGCTTCAGATTCCTAACTTATAAGATGAAGGAATTGTGCTAGATGACCTCAAATATCCCTACCAATGTCTATGTTTTCTTGAAAACATTTATCAAAAATTTTAACTTTACAAGGCCACAGACTAAATTGTGTTTTGTTGCTGATTTTTTTAGTTAATATTTCTTATCTTCCACTGTGCACTCTAAACTCTAACTTACCTAGATGATTTCCTAGTATATATGTTTAAAAGTTTTCCTATACATGCCATCACAATGGAATTTCTGGAGTGAAAAAAAAATAAGCCATTTGCTCCTTCCTGGTATGACCAGGTATGTTTAAATATACCTTCCCTAAGGCTCCTCAGACATTAAAATAATTGCCACCAATTAAAGAAAGTTGATTCTTATGCTGTCCAGTCTTGACTAAAGAGACTTCTCATTAGAACTAGCCAGACAGTGTAGGTGAGTAGCAGATGCTTATGTAGCTTGTTAAGCAGAACAACTCAAGACCCCATCTGCACCCAAACTTTTCTATGTATGTATTCATGATAACACATGTACATGCACACACACATAGTATATTATTTATAGAGAGGAAATAGTGTCATCAAGACAGAAACTCTCAATTAGGATGTTTTTATCCATAATACAAAGTACAAATAGATTTTTTAATTGAATAAAACTACTCCAATTGTGAAAGTATTGCTTTATGTTTTGTCAAAAATCTTTTCATATACACTAAAAATATAACTGTAATAATTGCTTTATTATGTTGCATGTTTTTGTAGTACCTCTAATTACTATATGCTAAGAATTATATAACTATTGATGACAATATTTGCAACAGATAAGTTATATCCTTCCTTGCACAGATGAGGGAAGTGCAATATATGTACCTTGAATTCATTTTTTATATGTGAGAATATTTATTGCATAAACTACTACATAACTTGCCTGCTGAGATTAGGTGCTTTGATAGGGTTAACTTTCTAAAAATAGCACTAAATACAATAAACTTTATAAGGATGATGATTTCTCTTAGCTCACTATCTATAGGCCTAACTTTGTATAATATATACATATATACATACATATATATGTATATATATATATATATATATATATATATATGTCCTTTTCAGAAGATATACATTTGCCGCCATGGTATATATGTTTTTGTTTTGTTTTTCAATTGTGCAGGTTTCAAAATTCTGGCATTGAATGTGATAACAGATTCAAATTTCTAGTTCTCCATTTTTCATGTATTATTTCTCAATCAGAACTTTTCTTTATTTTTTAAAGAAATTGGGGTTAAGTAACTTGCTCAAGGTTACATGGCCAGTTATTTCTGGGTGTGGTGGTATCTGAGCCTAGATTCGATCCCAGGTTATCCTGACTCTGGGGTTGGTGCTCTTACTCACTGTGCTACCTGGTGGCCCCAATCAGAACTTTTCTTACTCTTCTTTGAACAATCATAGAACTTTTTCACTCACGACATAGAATATTTTACCCTTTATGTTTTATATGACATCATTTCTGCTAAAATATAAGCTTCTTCAGTGCATGACCTATTTATCTCTCTATTCATCCCAGAGCCACCTAACACACTGTGTAGCACATAGTATGTGCCCAATAAGTAGCTGCTGAAGGAGTGAGGGACTAATGTCTAATCAATCTCTGGTAGTTATTGATTGTTAAGGATCAATAGTGATTTTTATGAGTATTCCAACAAACTGCTTGGGGCTCATTTCCAAGTGGACTTTTTTTCATCTATGTAAACATGAACTTTCAAATATGTAAATATAAATTTTCATTTATGAGAATATAATTTTTCAAAATATATACATTCATGTATTTTAATTTATCTCTTGGTGTTTTGAACTAAGAATACTGAAGTTAATATATCCTTATCATTTTCTGTAGTTACAAGTACATGCAAACACATTTGTTCCGCACTATATTAGAATAAAAAAATAAAAATTTATTCATTTTGAGAAGCTTTACCTTTGCATGACAAATTCACAAACATTTCTTGAAAAAAGTTCTGCTATTAGCTGGCTTTATATAATTAATGTTTAAGCTGAAGAAATTTAGTCAATATAGAGTCTAAGTGGACAGGTAAATATAGATACATATTCATTGTAATGTTTATGCAGATGGATTAATTGTGATTCAAAGCATCCAAATAAATATTAGTTCTAAGTTGAACCACATCAGTAAATTACTTATCTTTCTGTAATTATCACTTTGATTTTATTCCTGCATTTGAGCAAATCTACTTTGCTTTAAATATTAATTCCTACTACAAAAATGAATGTGCCTTACAATCCACTGAATTGAACATACTGTGTAACCCTCTTGATGCGTGAAATAATTCAAGAACATAGCCACTATGATTCTTTTTGGTCTAATTATAGAAGTAGAGTATTTCCTTGGGTATAGGAGCCAGCTTTCCCTTTCTACTATCCATTTTCCCTTTTTCCTTTCTATTCTATTCTGTTCCCTTCCTTTCCCTTCTCTTTTCTCTTCTTCTTTCTTCTTCATTTCAACAACTCAAAGATCTCACCTCACACTGAACAGATTGAGAAAGATGACAAAAGAAAAAAAATATATTGCTGGAGAGACTATGGGAATACAGATAATATGCTCACTAATACATTGTTAGTAGGATTGTAAATAGCTCCAATGGTTCCAGACAATAACTTGGTAGTATGAAATAAAAATACCCAAAGTAATAATTATTTTTGACTCATGTGTCTAGATTATTTTTGCCAGATATTTTGTTTTGTTTAATTTTGTTTTCTCTTAAAGATCAGCTTTAACTCCACTGTCACTCTGGTCCTAGGCCAAACCGTACTTGGTCACTGTTTGGCCCCTGATTGGCTCAGAATGAATATAAATAACAATTATTTCTGTTTTGCCCAGAAACCCTGAGGATCCTTTCCCTCCCAGACATATTTTTTAGAAGAGGTCATTCTTTGCCTTATTTTTTTTTCAAACCTTAATCACTGAATGGGGGCTGTTCCAGTGAAGTTCCTGGAGGTTACTTGGAGAGGACAGATAATGCTGGGCTAGGCCAGTTCAAGGGTGTAACAGTTGATTTGGGTATAGATATTTTGATAGGTTCAAGGGTGGGAAGTAGATGGACAATGGAGGCTAGTGTAGCAGCAAGCACCCTAGCATACCCAGGATGGCTGCCAACACTGTTCTTAATGTCATTTACCTAGTTCATGGGAAAAAGTTCAGCACCCCTAACTTCAGAGAATACAGAGGTTACAAGTAGAAAACAAATACAGACAGAGAAACAGATCAGCAGACAGGCTTCCAGTTTTCTGACCATTACATCCATACCTAGTCAGTTAGCAGAGAGAGAAGCACCAAAATCTGAGTTATCAAAACCAGAGGACTCACTTTGGGAAGAGTTGTGTGTTTTGACTAGATGAGACTCTGGGCAGCCATTGAGCCCTTCAGCTTTGAAAACCCAGATTATGGTGCTTCCTAAGTTTGAATTCTTTGAAAACTTCTCTGAAGTTTGGGGTGCTGATTTTTCACCCTGAACTAGATAAATGATATATGTTTGATTAAAGCATGATTATTAACCCATTTTGAGTTGCTTTCCTTTAGAAAAGCAGATCTAGGAAACGAAGTTGGCAGACACCCTGGGTATGCTAGGGCGCTTGCTGTTACATTTAGTAAGAGTAAGAGATTTGTATCTAGCTATAATGAAAGTCTTATAGCCTCAGGCAAATGCCTCATCAGGTGGGAAGATTCAATCAGAATTCAAGGGGGTTCCTAGAGACTGTACCTCATCAGGTACCTTTACCTGCTGGTGCTCTGTCCAAAGGGAATGTACATTTTAATCTCTGAAACATATTTTTCTTTTTGCTTTTTTTTTTCTCTTAAAAACCAGCCTGAATCCCAAATCACTCTGGTCCCAGTTCAAGGTCTACTTGGTCACTGTTTGGCCCTGATTACCTCAGAATGAATGTAAATTGCAATTGTTTCTGTTTTGGCCAGAAATCCTGTGTCTTATCTTCCCAGATCTATTTTTATTTCTTAAAGAAGTCATTCTTTGTCTCCTTCTTTTAATGGGTGCTGCCTCACTAAAACTGAGACCTGTTAAATACATTATTTTTAAAAGACCAAGGTCCCCCACTGAATCCTGGGCCATCTCCAATTGTCCTATTCCATGTGTGCCAACTGCACACAGATGATTTCAGAGGAGAAAGTAAGACTGGTGACTTTGCACAGCCCTGCCTCACTTAAATCCCATTCATTTGCATGTCATTCTGTCACTTCCCTGATGTCATGATCCTCCTTGAGAATGAAAGGCAAATGGGAAGCAGGAGCAAGGCAGATATATGCCACTATTAGGTGCATACATATGCACACACAAGGGGATATAATGGCAAGCATAGAAGTAGTTCACACCTTGTTTCAGCTATTGAATTAACACCTTGTTTCAGTCTGTTAAGAAACAGAAACTGTGAACTCCAAAAGTTGTGAAGCCTAGAACTTGTGAACTCCTGGGGAGGAGCTAATGACTATATAAGAAGAGCCCCAGGGCTAGAGACAGCAGGAGCTGAAAAGAGGACTCTTGTGTTGGCAGAGTCAAGGAGAATACTTGTGGTATCCTGGCACTCTGTTTGTCTGCTCTGTATGTGTTGATGTTTGTTATACTTGAAAGATATATATATATACACATATATATGTATATAACTTGAAAGTTATACCTGGGATCTTACTTGAAGCCCTGAAAGAGGATTTTCTGGTTGTATGTTTACAGAAGTCCTGGAGGAGGGTTTTGTAGGTCCGGGGACTTTACTAATGATTTGTGCTGACCTCATGGACCTTGTTTGTGGGTCTGTGTTGATGATTTGTGTTGAGTTCTCAGACCTTGTTGGTTCATCTGAGTTGATTTTACAGGCAGATAGGGAATTGATGATGGTGCCAGAAATGTTTATGAATATTATTGTGGCTCTATCAAGCTGTGTCTTCCCAGAAACAGGAACTGTGAAAGATCTGAGGTGGACTGGACACTGTGAGCTTCAATATAGAATGGGAACTAGACAAAGATTTGGACAAGGAGGTGGACAAGGAACTGGGAGCTACCTGCCTTTGAATCTAGGTAGGATCTGGGACCATGGGAGAGGAACCATGGAAGCTGTGAGCCAGCCTTGAGTCAAGCTGAAAGAAGACTTTACTTGGATACTGTGTACTGACTGAGAAGATTATAATTTACTGTGACCTAGGGGTAGATGACCTGTGTATTTTCCACTACCCCTTAATAGGTTACTGAGTAGTGACTGATGACTAAATAGTGACTGATTTGTAACTTAGTGTGCCCCATGAGGGTAGAATGTTAAGTATTGTATTTTGTGACCCTTAAGGAGGCAAGCCTCCTTAAGGATGATTGAATGATTGCGTTACTAAATGATTCTATTTTGTTGAAAACTATGTGGCCATTTTAGGGATGAATCATTGTGAATGCTGTATTTTGATTTTCTGTGATAAGTTGTAACATTGTGAATGTGGTACCTTGATTCTCTGTGAATGTTTTGCTCTGGTTTGTTATGGAATACAGTATTCACTATACTGTGTAATCAGAACCTTAAAGGCTGTTCACAGTAGCATTCTTATGGAAACCTGCTCATGCATGGCATTACAGTATAGGACAAAAAGACTCTACGTATGTACCAAAATATTGAGAGTGCATACATAATGATCAAGGAATGGATGATTAAACTGTGTAATATGACTTAATTGATTATTATCTCACAAGTTATTATGATTAAAAGGAATTCATAGAAATATGGCAATGTTCATACATATCAATGCAGAGTAAAGTAAGTAAAGCAAAAAAACTCAAATAGGCCAATAATGCAAAATGAGTAGAATTAATGTAAATTGAAAAAAACACTAAGACAAAGATGAATAATAATTTTTTAAATGTAATGATTAGGGGCAGCCAGGTAGCACAGTGAGTAAGAGCACCGGCCCCAGAGGTGGGATTACCTGGGATAAAATCCGGGCTCAGACACTTAGCACCAAACCAGAAACACCTGGCTGTGTAACCTTGAGCAAGTTACTTAACCCCAATTGCTTAGGGGAGGCCAGGTGGCTTAGTGAGTAAGAGCACCAGTAGGGATGATCTGGGATCGAATTTGGGCTCAGATACTTACCACAACACCCAGAAATAACTGGCTGTGTAACCTTGAGCAAGTTACTTAACCCCAATTGCTTTAAAAAAAATGTAATGATCAATCTTAGTCGTAGTAACAATATTGAGAATGTTCCTTCATCCTTTTGTTATGAATTAGGGGGATTATAGGTTCAGAATGCTGCATATTCTGTCAGTCTTGATCATTGTGTTAGTTGGTTTTGTTTACTTCTCTTTGTTATGAGGAAGCACTCATAGCAAAGTGTTGGTGTAGCATGTATCAGTACATATCTGTGGTGTAAAAAGTGTCATTTAATTAACTTTTTTTATTTTAAAAATATTATTTATGCCTTTCTATATTCATAATCCCACCCCCACAAGCCTTCTTGTGTGCAATGACTATTTCTGACACTGAATGCGTTATTCCACACCTGTAATTCTTTATTTCTCTACAGAAAATGGGGGGGGGTATGTTTTCTCCTCTTTGGGAGTTTGGTTTTCTAATCACTTGCAATAAAGTAAAAAAAAAAAAATTAGATAATTGAGAGAGAACTAGAAATAGGCACATATATGGTATTTATGAATGTATGAATACACAGTATGTAATTTATGCATATATATTTTAGTGTGTCTATATATATGTATGTCTGTTCTATCCAGCTATCCATATCTATATAGATATAATCATGTGTATGACAGTTACATACATAATTGGACAAGTTATCTTACCAATGCTGAGAAAAGAAGTGTAGACATCATGTTGTATTGTTGTAGAAGCAAGCACCCTAGCATACCCAGGACGGCTTCTACCCCAGGTTCTTAGATCTGCTTTTCTAAAGGAAAGCAACTCAAAATGCATTTACAATCTTACTTTAATCAAACATATCATTTACCTAGTTCAGGGGAAAAAGTCAACACCCTGAACTTCAGAGAATACAAACAGAAGTTACAAGCAGACAGAGAAACATATCAGCAGACAGGGATTCCAGCTGTCTGACCATTACATCCATACCTCATTAGTTATCAGAGTGGGAAGCACCAACATCTCAGTTTTCAAAGCCGGGAAGGGGGTGGAGGGTGCTCAACGGCTACCCAGAGTTTCATCTGGCTAAATCACACAACTCTTCCTAAAGTTAGCCCCAAAGCAAAACCTCACATCAAGGTATATATACCCTTCTCCTGAGTCAGAGAATGTCACAACCCTCTTGACCCACTGCCCAATCACAAAGTACAAGGTATGGGCTTTCCTGAAAAATAAGTCTCCCACCACAGGCTCCAGGTGATCACATTCAGACTATTAGGGGGCAGAGAATATTTTCAAATCAGAGAAGTTTCTCAGAGTCACTTAAGCCTATCAAAGGGCCAAGGAGCAGGGAAAATCTTTAGATTCCCATTCCCATAACAACAATTCATTTGTTGATATAACTGAATAATTTCTCAGCTACTCTCAAATATATTTTAAGTTTCAGTGTGGATGTCAGTGGTTTATGATGTATTGATTCCATCCACTGCCAAGAAATATATATCTCTAACTCATGCCTGTCCCCCTTCTTTGTGTCTCCCTCTCTCCTAGGCTGTGGAGTCACACCTCAAGTGACAAGAGCTTAATGAAACACTTGGGACATGAACACTGCAGAATAGAAACAACAACAACAAGAATCATAATCATAATAATTTACATAGCACTTTTATGGTTTGCAATGTATCTAACAAATATTATCTAATTTTATTCTCAAAAGAGTCCTGTGAGGTAGGTGTTATGATTACTCCCATTCTTCAGATGGGGAAGCAGAAACAGACAGAGATTTAAATGATTTTCCCAGAGTCACACAACTAGTAAATATCTAAACTCAGATCTGAACTTGGATCATCTGAACTCCCGGTCAGTAACTCTATGTGCTATGCCTCCTCAACAAAATATAACATGAGGCAGGAAATGTTAGTTTTAAAATAACTACTTTGTGAAGTTCATAAACACCCAAGGCCAGAGATCTGTTTTATAATTAACTGGGCAGCCAAGTGGTGCAGTAGATAAAGCATTGGCCTTGGAGTCAGGAGGACCTGAGTTCAAATCTTGCCTGTGGTACTTACTAATTATGTGACCCTGAGCAAGTCACTTAACCCTGTTTGCCTCAGTTCCTCATCTTTAGTATTAGCTAGAAAAGGAAATGTCAAACCACTCCAATATCTTTATTAAGAAAACCCTAAAAGGGAATCACAGAGATTCAGAAAGACTCAACAATGACACAACAATCAATTATCTAATGTGGTGAAAGACTTAATGCACTTTGCCTTACCCCAATAACTCTTGCCTGTATTTGGAACACCTTCCTACTAAATTTTTTTTTTTTGCCTCAAGCACTCTGGCAATTTAATAAAGATTGAAACATATTTTTAAAGGTAGATCAAAAGATTTGAATAAAACCTTCTAGGGAATAGCTATGGTGACATGGAAAAATAAAATCTATTTTTGTAACCTTTAACCACATGAACATTTACTACACTTATCATCAAATTATAAATTAATAGAGAACCCTGGTAACAGCTGGAATAATAAGTCAATGCCCTCTTTTTCTTTGTTAACAATACCTTTTCTTTGGTGTAAGTATAAGCTCAACATGTATATTTAATAAGTCCCTTAGGTAGCCAGCTCAGAGATGGTAAAATTATTATCTTCTAAGTGATAAGATCAGGCATGCATTCTTTAATAAAAGAATGAAGCAATGAGGTTTTTAAAAAGCATTTAAACTCTTATGAGACTAAGTATTAAATATAGCATTTTGCTTTGAAAAGAATAGTTATGCTATTAAAAAAATAAAAAAATAATTCATTCCTACTAATGTTCTTTGAATCTTCAAATTGTGTTTAGCATGTTCTAAGTCACTTAATCCTGAGTAAGAAATTTACTGGATGATATAAATTTCAATTAATGAGTTGGTCTCTTTTCCCTTTACTTGAATTATCTGTATAATTTCATCACCTCTCTAAGTTAAAATAGCCATAGAGTGACAGCATTTGAGATGCCTTTAGACCTTTGGAAATTTAGAAAGAGCCTCAGAGAAACAGTCAAAATGCATGTGTGGCCTGGATTTATACATTTGTTAATAAGAATAAATTGCAATGTATATAATCAATGAGTCCCACTTTATTTCTTAGGTGAAGCTCACATATACACATATGCACACACATACGTACACCATCATCATCAAAATCTAAGGCTCATTTTCAAAGTATATTAAATAACTTCCTCTCCACTCCTAGCATGTGGGCTTTATTTGGCACAGACATTCAAAACCAGGAAATAGTGTATTCAATCTCTATTTGTTAATCAGCAGATTCTTAGAGTTTAGACTTCCTTGCATAATACAGCATGCAAGATATTTAACATATTCGGAGCAAAATCCACTACTCTAAGCTTAATCATGCTATTTAATTGCTAGGCTTAATTTGAAAATAATTGTTCACAGCAATTAAGTAAATGCCCCAATTTCATTAACAGACTTTCTAATTAGAACCTACAACATAAAAGTGCTAATGTTGCTTCATTAGGTTTGATTTACTGTATCTAATACTACTTTTTTATTATCTTTTTAGTTTTAACCTGAAATTGTGTTTCAGAGTTAATTATGTTTGGTTTTGTTAAATATCCATAAGACTGAGGGCTAAATTAGAGAACAGAAATGTCTAATATTAAATTTTTATTTTAACTTCCTATATTAAATGTAGATTGGGACCAACATTTTGAAACCTCCTCATTGTAGAATAGTTGAGAACAATTAGAGAGAATTTCATTTGGCTTGGATTGTAAGCAACCAGGTTTTTAAAAATTGAATATGTTCTTTCACATATGGTATGCAATTGTATTACACAGTCATAACCAGGAGTTAAAATGTTATTTTCTTCTACCATTGAAACTATATCAAACTGGCAATGGAAAGGAGTGGAAGGTGACTTGGGTTAATGATATCATTATCACAGTATAATATGGTATCATTAACAGCTCTCACTTGGAAAAACTAAAGTTTCCTACCAAAGAACTTGGGTATTGGTATACCAGTTTTCTTCAGCTTTATATATTTTTGCCAAAAGGAAAGTACCCTAGATGCCTACGTTCTCAAGATAATATTCATTTGAAAAATCATGACTGCATCCTTAATAATGACACATTACTCAAAAGATCTGTGAGGTTGGTGATATGGATACTCCCTCTTTTTTTATGTAGATTTCATTCTCTTTTTACTTTGGCCTTCAAGAGTTGATGTGGATTAGTTATTAACCTGAAACTTACTGGTAGTGAGCCTCTTAGTGAGGAAGACATAGTATACGTTATCAGACCCATACCCAAACCTTTCTAGTTTTGGTCGGACTTGCCAGAGATTTTGCTCTTCTGCTTATAATAGCCTTGGGGATCCCAGGTTTACTTACAAACCTTAATGAGGCACTAAAATAAAACTTTGCATAGGGAAATGGTACACATAATTTAAAATCTGTAACAAAACAGTGAGTTTAGTACCCAAGACCATATAAGAACAACTACTAAGAGGTTTTTGTGTTATTTCCAAAATACACTTTATGCATAAAATATAGGTAGCAACATAGGTTTTATTAGGATGACAGCTATCCAATGAATACTACTTGCTTAACTTTGCACCTAATATTTACTGTAAAACAAGCAAATGTAGTTTTAGGAGAAAATTTTTTTATGGAAAAAAAAATATACCCCTGTAGTAATCCAAAGCTGGTTACATATATAGTTTTACTAGTTCAGGGGAAAAAGGTCAGCACCCCAAACTTCAGAGTATACAGAGATTACAAGCATAAGTTACAAGAACATTTCAGTAGACAGGCTTCCAATCTGTCCAACCATTACATACATCCATACCTAATCCCAGTTACCAGAAAAGGAAGCATCAACATCTGGGTTTTCAAAGCCAGGGGGCTCTCAATGGCTGCCCAGAGTCTCATCTGGTCAAATCATAAAACACTTCTCAAAGTGAGCCCCAAAGCACAGCCTCACATCAGGTATTATATAGCCTTCTCCTGGGTCAGAGAGTGTAGCCACCCTCTTGACCCTCTGCCCAATCACACAGCATCAAGGTGTGGACATTTCTAAAAAACAAACCTCTCACCATAGGCTCTAAGTGCACTTAACCTAGGGGCAGGGAAGATCTTAAAAATTTATACTCCTATAACATTCGGGCCCCAAGATCTTTCATGCCCACAGCATAGACAATTTACATTTGAATAAGCACTAAACATCTCTTAGGTCACATTTTCAAGATACATAACTAATGTTACCAAAGTGGCCACAGGGCCTTAAACAAACACAAAGTACATTGCATTATCACCTCAATTCAAAACAAGAGTCCAAATAAAGTTTTCTTGGGTGGAGGGGGTGTCCTTCCCCTCACACTGCTCCAGCCCCTGCTTCCAGAGAGGGGTCTGGGCAACAAAACCAACAGGTTGGGGTCCTTGGGGATCCATGGCACTTCAACCCACCCATGATAGGTCAAATGCTGCACTACTGCCAAAATTCCCACTTATCCAAATCCCTAACTTCCTTTTCCTTTTACTTCTAGTTCTTTCCCACTACAATGCCCAAACTCAAAGCTATTTTCAGACAAGAGACTCACCTTTATATTTCCTCTAATCCTTATTCATCTCACCAAATGACAAAAACAAATAAGGATGCATGAGTTGGCACAAAACTGTAAACCAATATTCTTCCTATGATGCTTTGGCCATGCTGTAATACAGTCTCTGAAGAGCTGCAGTTAAAGTCATTCAAAGCACTGAAGCAGTCAATAAACATTTAGTAAGAGTTTATTGTGTGATAAGCACTGATGATGTAATAAAGGCAAAAACAGACCCTGTCTTCCATCAGATGGTGGGATTTGACCTCAATCTTTAAGGAATCCAGGAAAACTAAGGCAAAAAAGAGGAGGTAATAAAATCCACGCACGAGAGACACTAAGTGCAAAGGCAGTGAGGTATGAGATGGAGGACCATATGCTACAAGCAGGAAAAAGTTCATTATAGCTAGATCCTAAAAGGGAATAAAGTATAAGAAAATTGGAAAAGTAGGGAGTGTCTAGTCTATGAAGAGGTTTAAATGACACTCAGAGCATCTTATATCATGAACAGACTGCAATATATCGCCAACTGAGAATTTTACAAGAGAAAATTATTAAAGATAACAGGCTAATTACTTTGCAAAAGTCAAGAATAATCCACTGTAAGCCCATTTGTTCTCTAGTATGCATAAAATGTCATGAGATGTAGAGAAAGGCCCTGTACCTGTTAGGTAGAAGCCTTGTGAGTGATTCATGGGATGACATAAGCAAGAATAATAACTGTAGATATTAACTGCCCATTAGAGTATCTGTGGGATGGTGCAAATCTGTTGTTCAGTGACCTCGAAGCCAGTTTGTACTGGTTAGTTCCTTTATAATTTATTGTGTGAGGGGATAGGGAATGCTGATAGCTTGAGTAACTCCCAATTGGGATTGTTGGTTCGAAATGACTCATGGAGACTGGGCTAGTTGGACTGAGCAAATATAAATTCTTGCTTATTACTCTTTGCCATGAATTATTCATTATTGTTGCTATTTAGCCAATTCAATCATGTCTTATTCTTCATGACCCCTTTGGCATCTTCTTGGCAAAGCTATTGGAGTGGTTTGCCATTTCTTTCCACAGTTCATTTTACAGATAAAGAAACTGAGGCCAACAGGGTGAAATGATCTACCCAGGATCACATAGCTAGTATCTGAGGCTAAATTTGAACTCAGCACTTCATGCTTCCAGACCCAGCACGCTATCTGGTGCTCCACCTACCTGTCCTGAAATGGATTATAAATGTTATTTAAGACTTTATGTTAAATTAAGAAATAGCTAATAGCAGTTTCCAAATATGGACCAGTGTAATACTAGTTCTTCCTTACTGTCATAGAGTTTCTTATTCCATTTCATGCCAGAGAAATTCAAGGTATTATTACTGATTTACTGTGTAATGAAATAATTCTATGATAAAATAAACAGAAAATATGAAGAATTCATAGAAACATCGAATTCATTGATTCAGGGTAAAGTAAGAAGAACAAGGAAAATAAGACTATAACAGTACAAATGAAAGTGAAAAAAAAAAAGAAAATGAATACTTGGTAATCATGAGCAAGGCTGGCCCCAGAGGAAAGTAGAGAAATTCCATCTCCCATCACAACTGCAGAAGTGATGAAATGGAGGTGAGTAATAGATACTTATATAGTTACTTAATAGATACTTAAATACTTATAGACTTGTTCATTATGCCTTAAAGATTTGTTTGACAGTGTTATTCCAGATCCCCTATACCTCTACTGATTATCTTCAACTTATTCTGTGTATATAATGTTTGTACATAATTGATGATATTTTGTCTCCCCTATCAGACTGTGAGCTATTCAAAAGTAAGGAGTGGCTGTTATTTTTCTTTGCAACCTCAATGCTTAGCACACTGCCTGGCACAGAGTGAGTTTAATGAATGTTTTTGTTGTTGTTGTTTTTAGAATAGAATTGCTTATATATTGACTCCAACTGTACAGAAATAACAAAACAAATATAATAAGAACACAGAAAAGCACTTAGAAGTGAATACAAAAATAAATAAGATATTTTCTTAAAGGTTTCATATTTATATGTAATATTCTTCTTCACAATTTGGAAATAGCCTAGATTTTATGGTTTTATGGGTGTTTCCACTTACATTTTGTTTCTTTTTTGTTGGTTTTAAAGTTTACAAAAAAGGGTTTTTTGGCTTTTTAAATTTTTTTAAATTTAATTTTATGTTTATTTTTATTTTATAACATTCATTTCCACAATATTTTGAGTTATATATTTTCTCCCCATCTTTCCCCTACCCACCAGCCCAGAAGAGCGATTCCAGTGAATACCTCCTTCCCCAAACTGCTCTCTCCTATATCCTCCCCCATTCCCCATCCAACTTTCCAGTAGGGCAAGATGTATTTCAATACCCCAGTGCCTGTATATTTTATTTCCAAGTGCATGTAAAATGATAATAATAATGATGATGATGATGATAATGATAATAATAATAATATTTTTTAAACATTTAATTTTAAAACTTTGAATCCAAGATTCTTTTCCTTCTTCCCTCCTCACCCATCCCCACTGGAAATATAAGTAATTCAATATAGGTTGTATGTGTGTAATTACACAAAACATTTCTATAGTGGATATATTGTGAAAGACTGACTATATTTTCCTCTATCCTATCTGCCCCCCACTTATTCAATTTTCTACTTTTACCCTGTCCCTTTTCAAAAGTGCTTCCTTCTATCTACCCTACCCCCAATTTTCCCTTCCTTTTATCATTCCCCCCTACTTTGCAGTAGGGTGAGATATCCAATTTAGTGTGTATGGTATTACTTCCTTAATCCAAATTCAATGAGAGTAAGGTTGATGCATTCCCTTTTGCCTTCCTCACTTGTAACTTCCTCCTTTGTAACAGTTTTCCCTTGCCGCTTTTTTATGAGATAATTTACCCCATTCTGTCTCTCCCCATCTCCTCTCATTATATTCCTCTCTCACCTACTAATGTTATTTTTTAAATATTACCCCTTTTTATTCAATTCATCCTGTGCCCTCTGTCTATGTTTTCCTGTACACATATATACACACACTTACCTGTGTATTCATACACCCATATACCCTCCTATATAGACATATATGCATTTATGTGTATATATATATATATATATATATACACACACACAGTTATATTCCTTTCAACTATCCTCATATCGAGAAAAGTTTCATAAGTTACAATTATTGTTTTTCCATGTAAGAATGTAAATACTTCAACTTTGATAAATTCCTATTGATTTCTTTTCCATATTTACTTTCTCATGCTTCTCTAGCTTCTTGTATTTGAATGTCAAATTTTCTCTTCAACTCTCATTTTTTCCCTTCGATCCCTTAATGTAGAAGTGCCAGATCCTGTGTTATACTGATTGTGTTTCCACAATATTCAAATTGTTGAAATTTCTTCCTGTGTGCTTGTAATATTTTCTGCTTGACCTGGGAACTCTGCAACCTGTCTATAATATTCCTATCAGTTTTCTTTTTGGGATCTTTTTCAAGAGGTGATCAGTGAATTCTTGCCACTTCTATTTTGTTCTCTGGTCCTAAAATATCAGAGAAATTTTCCTTGAATATTTCTCGAAGGATGATTTCTAGGCTCTTTTTTTGATCATGGCTTTCAGGTAGTCCAATAACTTTTAAATTTTCTCTTCTGGATCTATTTTCCAGGTCAGTGGTTTTATCAGTGTGGTATTTCATATTGCCTTCTATTTTTTTCATTTGTTTGGATCTGTTTAATGGTGTCTTGATTTATCATAACGTCATTAGCTTACATTTGCTCCAATATAATTCTGAAAGAATTATTCTCTTCAGTGAGCTTTTGAGATTCTTTTTCCATCTGGCAAATTTGACTTTTTAAGGCATTCTTCTCCTCATTGGCTTTTTGAGTGTCTTTTGCCATTTCAGTTAGTCTATTTTTTAAGGTGTTACTTTCTTCAGTCAGGTTTTGACTAACTTTTCATGATTTTCTTGCATCATTCTCATTTCTCTTCCCAATTTTTCCTCCACTTCTCTTACTTGATTTTCAAAATTTTTCTTGAGCTCCTCCATGGCCTGTAACCAGATCATATTTTTCTTGGAAGTTTTTGGTGCAGGAATTCTGACTTCATTGTCTTCCTCCTGTTCCATGCTTTGATCCTTTTTGTCCCCAAAAACAGGAATCTAAGGTTTGATTGCTGTTCTTGCTTTTCTTCCTTTGCTTGCTCATGTTGCCACTCAATTACATGACTTTTGAGCTTTTTGCTACAGTAGAACTCTGCTTCCAGAGAGGAGATATTTTTCCCAAATCACTGGGGTTTTCACAGCTGCCAGAGCTATTACTTATCTACCCTTGCTACAGCCTCCACAAGCTCTTGCACTTGGTCATGCACCCCAGGACCTCCCCAAGACAGTGATCCAGACTCAAACATGTTAAAGCAAAAATGATCACCCTTCAGAATGGTTGCTTGGTCCTCCTACAATCTGCAGGGCAGGAGCTCTGGAAGAAGCCATGGGGTGGCAGCTGTTTGGGCCTCAGCACCTTTGCTGTTTCTTATCTTCTCACCCTGGAGGCAGGAGCCAGACCACACTCTCAGTCCCCCTGATCTCACAAAGTACACACTGACCTCTCACTTTGTCTATGGCATTTATGTGTTGATAATTATAGAAACCACCACAGCTGCTGGTGATCCACTCTCTCGAAGAGCTGCTCAAGCTGCTGCTGGTTGATCACATCTCTCATGGGGCTGGGCTTGGCTCCCAACATGCTGTGATGCAACCTTTCCTGCTAGACTGCCAGTCTGCCTTCACCATGATATTTGTTTCTCTCCACCACTTTGTGGGTTCTGTAGCTCTAAAGTTTATTTAGAGTCATATTTTATAGGTATTTGAGGTTATGGGGGGAGCTCACAGAGTTTTCCTGTTTCTATGCTGCCATCTTGGCTCTGCCCCTTAATGAATGTTTTTTAACTATTGAATTTTTTTAAACCAAGGAGTGATTTATTGGGTATAATAAGGAGGAGAAATATGTTTGGTAATTACACTATGTAAAAGTAAATGGTATCAATAAAATAAGATTTTTTTCCAAAAACAAAGTATGTTAACATGGATTCAATAAGTAGGATACAATGAAGGAATCAATGGAAAGAAACTAATTTGTCAATATCTTCTTCAGTATCTCTTTTTCTGTGTTCACCTTGAATTTTAAAAAGCTCTATGTTTCATTAGGTATTATTTGAATTTCCTTTGTCTTATAATATTTAAAAGAACCCGTAATTTTTTTTATTTGATAGTCATCCTTCTAATTTAAGTATCTTTTCTGTTTATTTATCCCTTTGTACTCTAGGATTTTAACTGAACTTTCTTCTATTTGAAATTTTTAATAGTTTAATCTTTCCCACCCTTTTGTCCTCATTATTCTCTTTCTGACTACTTCCCCTCTCGTGTATAGACTGCTTCCTTCCCCAGTAGGTCTATACTATAAAGCTATCTATGTCTCTATCCACCTCGGGGAAGTTACTTTTCACCAGCCATGGTCCCTTTCCTGTCTTTGGGGGGCATAGGAATGGTACCAGGAATGCTGATCGAGTGACTGGGTTTAATTTTATTATTTGATCATTCAATGAACATTTGTTAACCACCTACTATGTATATAATACTGTGCTAAGAGGTGAGGTTACAGGAATAAAAAGTATTTTATTTCCCAAAGAAGCTTACATTTACCTAGGGAAATGCCTGTAAATAAATAAGAGAATATTAGGTAGATTTAAAAAAGTAATATAATTTTAGTGTGAACAAATATATAGAAACAATTGGGAACATCATAAAAGTTCTTGTGTAGAAAGTAGGAGCTAAGCTATGCTTTGCATGCATCTAGAGATTTTATGAGGCAGAAGTGAGGAGAGAACTCATTCCAAACCTGGGAGACAACTAAATGTACAAGTACATGGAAGCAGGAGATCGAATGTCAAACAATGGAAGTTTATTGCTACTGCATAGAGAAGCTGTCAAGCTAAAAATTTTGTGCCTTATCCTTGAGTCATTTAAGAAACTTTAGAAATTTTGAGTGTGGTCATGATGTGACTTTGATCTCTGTTTTAGGCATATCAATTTGGCAGCTGCATGAAAAGATGGATTGTAGAGAAGAGAGACTAAAGGTTGGATATAATTTTTTCCTTAATTTAATAATGTTAAGACTGATTATGTGTGACAAATATTAGGATTACCTAAATATGTAGAAATTGAACCATACTTAGATGAAACAGACTATTTAGGCTAAAGTTAAACAGCACTGAATATTAGATTTACTAGAGAAGTATCTGGATTCTTTGTTTTTCAACCTAACAGCATCAAGATGACAAGCATTTATTAAACACTTGCTACTTGCCATACCTTGTGTTAAGTGAAGAGGATACAAATACATGCAGAGATAAAGGCAAATCTCTACCATCAAAGAGCTTAATTTCTAAGGAAGGAAGACAACATACAAAAGGGAGGTCAAAAATGGGTTGTGGAGGAAAAAGGAAGGGCAGAGGATGAGAGATATGCTGTTTAAGTCCAGAAGTTCAGAAGCACAATCAAGGTGAGAATCAAAGTTGTCCTGCTAGGCCAATCTCCAAAATTGAGACCCTAAGAGGCAGACCCCAATAGAGAAGGGACAGACATGGCAAAAGGATCTTCCAGTTGAACTTACTTTAAATTTGGGATCCACTTTTGAATAAAACTTCTTCTAAATGAGTGATTTTTAATAATACATCTAAATTTCTTGTTATTTTCTTTTTGTTAGTCAACTCAGAGGAGGGGATATATAACCAAAATGCCATTTTAAAGGATTAACAATGTTTTAGAATTGACAGTATATTGTTCTGCTTCAGAGCCCTTGTGTTTATCCTGTAGTGTCAATTTTTATTTTTAATGTTTCAAGTGAAATCTGTGCCTTTAATATTCTTGCTTAGTCAACATCTCAGGATCTAAAAAGGCCATGGGATTTTTAAAAAATGTAAGTATTCAAGTTCATTAACTTCTTTTAAAATTTTATTTTTATCATAATATTTAACAATCATGTTATTTTATTCATGACTAAGACTTTATGCTGGTCATCACTGGGGAATTGCCTTTAGAAGTATGAACAGAATGCCAAGAGAAAAGTGATTAGTGGGGGGGTGGGGACATTTATCTTATATTTTCCACCATTTTCTGACAGATTTGGGTTATAAGAAGTTTAGAAAATGGGATTTTTCTTGTATCTCCTCAAAACACCTCAACATGTAGTGTCTTTAGTATATGGCAAGGGCAGTGCCATTTTTCAAAATTACAATTAAAAAGCAAGTTACTTAACCCCAATTGCTTTAAAAAAATAAGAATCTACTATGTGCAAAGCTAGAAACAGCATGGCACAATACATAAAGTTTTGAACTCTATGTTCAAATATTGCCTCCAATTCTTAATAGGTGTGTGAAAAGAGTACAGTCATTTAACCTTAATGAGGCACAGGAATCTTACTTAGCCTTATCAGTTAATAAGTTTCAAAGACACTAAAATTTCTTGGTGGAGGAAGATGCCACACTGGCAAAATCTCATGTCCCTGCTCAGTAAAACAATTCATTTTAACTGAGAAAAATATGAAGTTAAAGAAGAAGATACACTCCCTACCTTAAGAGAACTTATTGTTTATGAGAGAAATATATCAAAGTTTTCAAAGGATACCTCTTCATAGGCCATCTGAACTTTGAAAAATTCTTACTTTCAGTAATTTTTCCATTTTATATATTCTAAAATTTCTTTATTAAATGCCCTTCTTTCTTTTATCTAAATATAAAATCAAATTTAGTTTTCCCTGTCTTCTAAGAGGATGGAGATTTAAAAATTAGTTTATATCATATCCTTTTGTTTCAAGGATATCCTTTTCAGTAATGGCATGCTTTCTTTATTTGATAACTCTTACTTCTTCCCTATTCCAATTTAGTTTAGTAATAGTCACAGATAGCAAGTCTTCCAACTTCCAACAAGAGTCTAGAATTGTGCAAAATATAAAATCTCCAAAGAAAATATACTGGAGCCTCACACACAGTTATTTTTAAACAGAATAATTTGCTTTAGGTCCATGGAAATGGATATATATATATATATTCTTCATTCCTTCAAGTTTAATTAAAAAATTTATTTTCAAACCATATGTAAAGTCAATTTTATAAAATCCATTGCATGTGTAATATTCACTTGTGGTTTACTCATTTTTCTTCTGTTAAACATAATACATTTCTCTGTCTTCATCATCCTTCCCCATACCCTTTAACTGCATTAAAAAAAAATACTCATAAGTTATCCTTATTCCCTGTCTTGAGAAATCAGCATTTAATCCAAAGGATTGAATTGCAAATGGTGGACATTCAGGCCTCTATTTGGGTGCCTGGGTGGGGAAAATTAGCTTCTTCATTTTTTTCTTCCTCTAGTCACACTTCTTCAAACTAGACTATTTTCAAAGCAGAGTAGTATAGACCTATCACTTTTATGTCTGAATGCATTACCATACCTGGCAATATGAAGATAGGAAGCCATTTGGGGACTGAATTAAGGAATACAAAGCACAAGATTATGGCTATTGGGAACACATTCTGAGCCTTATTGGACTTCCATCCCACCTTCTCAGAGTATGTCTTTTTTTTTGAAGACTACTTGAAATTGAACTGACTGAATCCATTTCTAATAAAATTTTTAATGAGAACAACTCATTCTCTAGATTTACTTTATTAAACTCTAAAATAAGTGCTGTGGACTGGATAATGGCCGGATCATGAAGGCATTTTTCATCTAAAGTTTCATAGTTTATTAAATGAAAGCTCTCTAATTCATAAGCCAACATCTATACAGTTACAAATAACAAAATGTAGTAACTGTAGATAGATATTTTAGAGTGAATGAATATGGAATTAAATTAGCCATTAAATAACCTAATTATGTTAGAAACTGACTATCCTTTTATGCATATTCCTGGGGTCAGACAGGTTGTCTACATATAAATCAGTTAAAAGAATAATCATCTGAATTATCTAAATTAGTTGTTTTGAGTATGGCAGTGGGGAGCAGGAGGATAAGGAGGATGGAATTAAATTAAAAATTCAAATAATTCCTCTTTGACTAAAATGGGCTCTTTATTCCCCACCCTTCAACCCCAGTCATAGTGTATTATTCCTAAAAATCCATAATCATCTATTAAGGACTATATACTGGGGACTTTATCAAAGAAGACTTTGAGATTTCAATTATAAAATTATTTTCAATAATTTCTCTTGAATTTTCAGTTAAACTCAAATTTTATTAAATTCAATTATATTTTAATTCTGATGGCTCTTAACTTCTAGGCAAAGGGCAATTGCATTGTGCACTTTTATTTCCATGCTGCAGGTTTCTCTTTAACGTTTTTAATTAATTTTGTTTCCAAAGTACTTCTTCCATCAGTCTTTTTAAACAAAGAATGGAACATAAAACACACACTCATGTATACACACACATATTTACAGAATAAAGTAGCAATAGTGGGGAAGGGAAAGAAAAGAGAAAGAAATAAGCATTGCATTGTACTATATGCCATGAACTTTGCTAAAGTGCTTCACAAATACTATTGTATAAAGGTTATTAAAAGGCTTTCCACTTATGTATGAAATCAAATCACAAAAGATTATCTCCATGTAATGCTTATCTCCTACAGTGAACATGCCTAAAGCAGTTTGGAGATACCCTGGTAAGTTTTCAGTTGTACAGAACCCCTTTGATCCCTATTGATCTCTGTCTCTAAACATGCCTCTATGTCATTTTTTTTTTTTGGTCAACAAGGATTTGTAAAGCATTACTGTCTCTATGCATATTTCTTGTAGCAGATAATAAATCTATTTAAAATGGTAAATATCATCAAAAAATTGATAGAAGACTTCAAAAGTTTTCAGCTGATAGAGCAAAGAGAGATTTAGCTACTTGGGTGTTTTCTGTCTTCAAAAGGTTTTTCACTCTCAATTCTTGTGGATTTTTGGCATTTGGCTGTTTTGCCCTGCAAGATCCCATGGTAGAGGCTTATGAAGGAAAAGAGAAAGGAGGAAGATGTGTTAAGACATAAAAAGAAGGATTAAAATTCATCCCATACTGTCCATGCCTAGCTATATATACACCTTACAATAAAACATTGAAAAAGGTATCAAAGTTGTTACCTAAAAGAGATTATTTTCTGTCATGCTTCATTCTTCTGAGAAAGATGTAACTTTTATCAGGTTTTAGTCCTGATAGCCTTGTCTGCTGTGTTTTTCCCCCGCTTTAAGTTGTTGCATTCTATTCATTAGGCATAGAAAAGGGGTGCCAGGCACAAAAGGATAAATGGCATTGCTTCTATTAATGAAATAGTAGAAAAAGCTGAGTTGTTGGGTGAGATTTTCTAGCTATGGTGAACCACTGTAATGGAACAGCAAATTCAAATTAATTCAGTCATTTAATTCCATTTAGAATACCCTTAAGTGTCTGCTATGCAAAATACACAATGTTTATTTAGAAATTAGGCCTAGAAAAATCTTGAAGCTGCAATAAGATGCACTAAACATTTGAGGAAAGTAGCATATCTGCCTGCTTAAGGTCCTGAAGTAAATAGAGCTCATAGGATTGATGGGGTGCTTGGGATCTATGTTTGTAATATCAGTCTGTAATATTAGTTTTTAACATCAGTTTATAAAATCAATTTGTAAAACCAGTCTGTAAAATCACATTACCCCCCCCCCACCCCAGCCTCAGAGCATTAACTCTGCCCCTTCCCCCTGCCAGCACTCTGTCCAGCAACAACTCATGAACTGTTTATTTCTGCTTGGAATAATAACAAGCTACACCTATGAATCTTTCACTAAACCATCCATAAACATTTTAGCTTAGGCAAATGTTATCTCCCCTTAGTAAAGTGGCCCACTGCCCCTCTGAATCCTTCAATGCACTCTCTATAGGTTAACTCCTTAGCCAATTATACACATACTGAATATCTATTAGCGTTGGTTCCCAACATCCATCTTGTCATACATGACACTGATGGGTTGCAGATTAGGCATTTCTCAGTCAGTCCTTGACCTCTAGCTGACTTAGTGACATTTCAGGCCTAAAACCACACCTCCAGGTAGGGCCCCCTCCCCCTCCCCGTTGGGCTATTTCCCAGTGAATTATGGGCAATAAGCCTGCACAGTTGACATTAAAAGTGCATGTTCCTTTAAGCACTGACCACTCCTTAACTCCTCCCGAATCCCTACTCACCTAGTTAGCATAATTGACATCTGATTTAAAACTATGCCTATGTCTTCTTTAAGTTTGCAGGTTCTCTAAGAACTCTTGCCTGCTGTACAGCATAACAATAAACTTGCAGGTCCCCTAAGGACCCTTGCCGTACTATAAAGCGTACTATAAACTTTTACAATTCTGACTCCAAGTCTGCTTGGGCTTACTGAATTATTTTCCAGACTGAATCGCAGGCATTCTGGTCTTTGATAAGGATCAGAGTTCCTGTATAACCTATTGCCATCCCCCATCAGGATGATGGATCTGAACTATGCCAGTTGACTTGGCTCTGTAGTGTAATGTAAGAGATACTGCATTTGGACTTAAAAGACAGATTCAAATCAATGGCTCTGCAATTACTCAGAATTGGGAAACTCAAAATGTTTTAATCCCTAAAATTAGGTTGGACAAATTTCATCCATGAAACAAAAACTTATTAATCATCTACTATGTTTACAACACTGAGGTAGGTTATGGGATTATTAAAAAAAAAAAGCAGAAAAACACCCTTCACCCTAAATTCTTCTGGCAGCTGGGTGACATAATGCATAGAATTAGAGTATAGCTCTGAACATGGAGTCAAGAAGACCTGAGTTCAAATCCAGGCTCAGACACCATCAGCAGAACCCTACACAAGTCATTTTACATCTGTTTTCCTCAGTTTCTTCACCTATAAAATGAGGATAATAGCAGCACCTACCTCCTGGGGTTGTGAGAATAGAGTTAAATTTGCAAAGAACTTAGCTCAGGGTCTTTAGTATAATAAGGTATTAAAAATGTTTATTTCCTTCCTTCTAGGATATATTAGAATATTTTCATAGATAATTAAAATATATTTTGAAGAGGACAATAATGAGTTGCAAGAGGAAAGACTTCCTGTAAGAAGAGACATCAAAGTTAAATCTTAAAGGAGGCTGAAGGTTTTAAGAGGTAGAGGTGAGCAGGGGATAT
Organism: Petaurus breviceps papuanus; assembly: GCF_028583685.1. Lineage (NCBI taxonomy): Eukaryota > Metazoa > Chordata > Mammalia > Diprotodontia > Petauridae > Petaurus > Petaurus breviceps. Next base: position 10,740,501 of record NW_027186315.1, read on the forward strand.
ATTCCAGGCATATCAAATGCTAAGTCCTTGTGATTATGGATCGAATTTTTGATTAGAATGTAATGTGCATGAAAGAGAGCAAGTTATAGTAATTTAGGAAATATAGGCTAGATCCTGATAGTGTAGAGTTCTAAATGCCAAGCTGAGGAATATATATTTTATCTGAGAGAAAGAAATGAGACACTGAATATTCTTGAACAGAGGAACAATACAGACTTAAGCACTTTAAAAGGTTTGACAAAATAAATAAAAAATAAAGTTTCCTGTATTATATGAGTACAGAGATGGTAAATTAGAAAATTTCTCCAACAACCTTTCAAACCCCTCCTAAGTAAAAATTATTCACAAAAAATAAAGAAACTTCAGCTGTTTCCATAGTCTAGAACTCACAGAATCCAAAAGAAGGATAAAAATGTTCCCACTCCCACCTCCTATCCCATGATATTGTCAGTGAGGCAGCACCAGCAGAGGTAAGAACATGACACAGTCTTTCATCAAAACCACCCCTGCATTCAGTTCTTTCCTTCCTTGTTGTAGCGTCACATTCTACCAAGCATGAGGAAAAGAGTCTAGCATCTAGCTGGATCTAGCTCTGACCAAACAAATGTCAGTCAGTCATAGACCTAGGCTGATGAACCACAAAACTACAATCTTTCAAGGGGATACTTTGAGATCCAGCCCCCAGGGCAATCACAATCAGAGAAGAGACAGAAAGTGAGCTATAAGTAGAATAAGACATTAAAAGCTGAAATTGCAAAAGCTTTCTAAGTCAAAAACCTTCAACATAAACAGGTAAATCAACAGGAAAAAACAATAGCAAACAATATGGCCTACAGATATAGGAAATTAGTTTGGGCATTTATAAATAAATATTCTGGGTGGAAAAAGTATGATCCAACACATAAGACAGAGGACCCTGTGGAATTTGAGGAGAATGTGTGTTATTTGTCATTCATGCACAATGTGTCAATGTAGAATTGTGATTAGAAGTTGCTTGCCCCCAGAACCTTAGCTGACCTGAGTAATTCTCCAGGAGTGCTAGAGATGGCTACAATGAATTTTGGGTTCCCCCAGGTCCTGGATCCACCCAAAATATTATTATTTTGTATCTCCATGCCCAGAACTTATTTATCCAAGCTTAAATCACCCAAGCTTGTGATCTGGGTTCCCTTCATTAAATTCCTGTGTAACCCATATATGAATGCCCTTGACAAAATCCTTCCAGAACCTGGATAGAGGGAGCAACACTTCCTTTCTGACTCACTCTTTTCTGTCAAACAACCTAATATATTTCTTTTTAAAACAATTTCAGATTTTGAAATTTGTTTTCATGAGAAACTATATAGTGTCAGAAGTGAGATCCCTTGTTGGTTACCCTGACCTAAACAGCAAGGGTCTTGGAGATCATGGAAACTTAAGGAAATATTTTTGAATTTTATGTATAAACATGGGTGGGATCCAACCAGAAATAGAGCAAATTAAAAACATCAAGTACCTGATGGGTCCCTTTGGATTCAGGTTTGGACACAGTCCAGGTTCTAATTCTGGGTGTCCAGAAAATTAAGGGGCCATGCTTTGCCTTAGCCTAGAGAAAGATTCATGCACTGTTAGAATTTGCTAGGCCACCCTAATAGGCCAACCAGTAATCTCCTTGACCTGATCACTCAAGGGTCTGGTAAATATTTGTTTCCAAGAAAATGGTTAACATTAGGTTGGTGGTCACATGTGTTGTGGCCTGCTCTAGTGGGAGAACCAAAGCAGTGGGACTAAATATTGATTTATACATTTGTGGCTAGATAAAGAATCAAACAAGTGTAGTATAGCAACAGTAGCAAGGTCCAACAGCAACAGCAAGACAAGGTTATCTAGTGACAAAATGTCCATTCATAGCAGAAATTCATATCTGGGGGCAGCCATGTAGCACAGCGAGTAAGAGCACCGGCTCCAGTGTCAGGATGACCTGGAGATCGAATCCCGGGCTCAGACACTTAGCATCCACCCAGAAACACCTGGCCATGTAACCTTGAGCAAGTTACTTAACCCCAATTGCTTAGGGGAGGCCAGGTGGCCCAGCAAGTAAGAGCACCAGCTCCAGTGTCAGGATGACCTGGAGATCGAATCTGGGCTCAGATACTCAGCACCACACCCAGAAATAACTGGCTGTGTAACCTTGAGCAAGTTACTTAACCCCACTTGCTTTAAAAAAAAAAAAGAAATTCATATCTGGATCTGTTGGTGCTTGCCCAAGCTTAGCAATCATCAGTTCTGTGATTTAGTTACAGCAAAGTTCATCCAGATGGTGAGCACAAAGTATTGTTGTTATGCCAAGCTCAGAGCATAGCTTGTTTGCTAGACTTTAGATATGGAAAACAGAGTATCTCACATAGTAAAATAAGAGATGGGTTGTCTTAGATTGTGACACCAGTCACCCATAAAGACTTCTACAAGAAAGTACAGAAAGGGAACTTAGAAGGATAGAGAAGACTAATGTAGAAATATCATACCTAAAATAACTCTCCCAACTATTTATAATATTCAATAGGGGCTTCACTGACCTGTTGATTAGAATTTCAGTGACAGATAAGGAGGAACTTTTGTTTTGGAAATTCTTTCTTCCTCTTTGCCACCATAATCCTAGCTGGATTGGAAATTATAGAGATAAAGATGGACAAGAAAAGGAAGGAAAACTTTTCCTTGGCTTGTAGAAATTTATATGGCATTATAAACTAATTAGAAATTAACATTTTTAACTGGAATGTAACATATTTGCTATTAATTTCCATATTAAAATTTAAGGGTTTTTGTAACTGCTTAAACATCTAGTTGGTTGGGTTTTTTTGTTTTGTTTTGTTTTGTTTTGTTTTTTGGAGGTTTATAGCAAGGATCAAGAATAAAAAAAGTATGTCCAGTTTCAGTCAAAACTGGCCTCAGACACTTAACACTTAACACTTACCAGCCATATGACCTTGGGCAAGTCACTTAAAACATTTGCACTTCCTTCTCCCCTCCAAAAAAGCAAAAACAAAACAAAACAAAAAGCTTGTCTCTCTTCCCTTTCTAGAAGCCATAGATGACAGATAGTGAGGTGGATGCTTCCATTGATTCAAGTTATTTTAATGTTCTCTATTTGACATTATAAACCACCTTTCTGCTTCTGGAATGAAGCTTTTGCTAGCATGAGAATACTTAGGCTTTAAGGCCAAAAGGAAGGAATGTGGATTATTTAACATTTAGTAATAATGTTTGAATCTACATTTCAATGATTAGAGGTTAGTTGTATCTGTAATGTTATCCTAGGCCCAGAAACTTTCTGGGAATGCTGGAGATAGCTACAAAGAATTTTGGGATCCCTCAGAGCCTGGATCTATCCAAAACATGTCTCTTTTGAGACTTTTACACCCAGGTCTTGTTTTGAGTACATTCACAATAGTGAAATCTAGTAGAGGTAATACTAAAGAGACAGACAGATGGTATTATAGAATCTGAGAACATCACATCTGTAAATGAATGCTTTTTTTGTGGGACTACATAGCATCACAGAAAGGCAAATAAAGTATAAATTAACCACTTGGTTAATTCAGGTACTAGAAAAGAGATAAAAGTGACCTCTGTGGTCTCAGAAAGAGAAGAACCCACAGTGGAGTGGGTGAGGAAGATAGGGGAAAGATTTATCAAGAGGAGAAGGGGATAGAGGTCTTATTTTGGTGGTAGGAAAAAGTTCGACTGGTGAATGTTTCTCTATGTGAAGAGAGTTGGGTGATGAAAATAGATTAAGACATTACACAAGATGTGGGGTCCAAAAGATCAGAAAAGTTTACTTGTCTTAAGGAGGTAGGGATGGAAAATTGAAACCTCATGGAGAAAGCAGCACATGGAGAAATGCAAGCACATGAACACATGGTGGAGTTGTGAAATTATACTAACAATTTTTGGGATCAACATGGAATTATTCAAATAAACTGACTAAAATGTCCAAACTCTTGTAAGCCGAGACTCCATTGATCAGCTTATACTCCAAGCAAGCCACTGATAAGAAAAAAAGGTATAGTATAGTATAGTATAGTATAGTATAGTACTCCAAAACTTTTACAGAAGCATTTTCTGTGATAACTAAAAATTGGAAAGAAAATTGAGTTCATCAATTGGAGAATGACTAAACAAATTGTGGTACAGGAATTTGATAAAAATATTACTGTGATATAAGATATGAGGAGAGTGATTAATACAAAGAAACAAGGGAAAATTTTTGTCAACTGATGCAGACGAAATTTAGCAGAGGCAAGTAAACAATGTACAAAGTAATTACAAGTATTTAAATGCAAACAAAGACAGAGAAAAATAAAATCAAAAGCAAAGGTAACACAAATATATCTGGCCTCAGATATTTCCAAGCTGGTGATCCTGGACAAGTTACTTAACCCTGTTTCAGTATCTTTCCCAAGAAAACTAAGTGATATCACAAATAGTAAGACAAAACTAAACAACTTCAAACGAGCAGCTAGGTGATTCAGAGGCTAACTAGAACATGAGCCTGGAGTCAAGATGATCTGAGTTCAAAACTGATCTCAGATACTCAGTAGCTTGATGCTGCACAAATCAGTCAACCTTATTTGCCTCAGTTTCCTTACCTGTAAAATGAGCTGGAAAAGAAAATGGCCAAGCACTGCATTTTTTTTTTGCCAAGAAAATTTCAAAAGGAGTCACAAAGAATCACACATGACTGAAATGACTAAACAACAACAGCAACAAAAAGAAAAGTATAAAGAATAGGTGTGACTCAAATTAAGAAATATGAGAAAACACTCCTTTGGCATGGTGGGAGGTCCATGGGTGTTAAATGATGTATGTATTTTCAGATTTTTTTTAATGTTTCAATCAGTTATTCTGACTTTTTATTTTTTTTCTTTTCTAAAAAAATACTGTTTGTTATATGGGATAGCTCTCTCATAAGGGAAGAAGGAGAGCTACATAGGATAATATGGTAATTTTAAAAAATATCTATAAAATTTATTTTTAAAATGCTACATAAATACTACATTGGTAATAGTATTTTTTTAATCAATATTTGACCAGTGTGGATTATTATCAATTTGAGGATAAGACTGATGTGGTCAGACTTCTTCTCTTGAAAAAGTCATTTTGGCAGCATTATGGAGAATAGATTGGTATAGAAGAGAATGGAAATAGAGAATCTTATCAGGAATCCATTGTAATCATTCCCAGGACAGAAAGATGTAGTGGAAAGAGAAATGAGAATGATGCAAGAAAATCAGGAAAAAAGAGTCAACAGCTTGGTAAAGGAGAAACACTCACACACACAAATATTGAAGAAAATATCTTTTTTTTTTTTTTAAAGCAATCGGGGTTAAGTAACTTGCTCAAGGTTACACGGCCAGTTATTTCTGGGTGTGGTGCTAAGTATATGAGCCCAGATTTGATCCCCAGGTCATTCTGATAGTGGAGCCAATGCTCTTACTCGCTGAGCCACCTGGCCGCCCCCATCAGAAAACAATATCTTAAAAATCAGAATAGGTCAAACAGTAAAAGAGGTACAAAAAGCCAATGAGACAAATGCTTTGAAAAGTAGAATTGGCCAAATGGAAAAAGAGGCACAAAAATTTGCGGAAGAAAAAAACTCCATAAAAAAATGGGCCAAATGGAAAAGGAGGCACAAAAGATCTCTGATGAAAATATGCCTTAAAAATAGAATTGGGCAAATGGAAGTTAATGACTTGATGAGAAATGAAGAAAAAGTAAAAACAAAATGAGAAATAAATAAAAAATAGAAGACAAAATGAAATATTTCATTGGAAAAACAACTAACCTAGAAAATAGATCCAGGGGACAAAATTGTAAAACTATTAAACTATCTGAAAACCACGATAAAAAAAAAGCACTTAGAAATCATCTTTCAAGAAATAGTCAAGAAAAATGGCCCTAATCTTCTAGAAACAGAGGATAAAATAGAAACTAGAAGAATCCACCAATCAACTCCTGAAAGAGATTCCAAAAGGAGAATTCCAGGGATTTTATAGCCAAATTCTAGAGCTCCAGATCAAGGAAAGAATATTGTTAATAAACCAGAAAGAAACAGTTCAAGTATTGTGGAGTCACAGTCAGAATAACACAAGATTTAGCAACTTTTACATTAAAGGACTAGAGGGCTTAGAATATGATTGTCTGAAGGGCAAAATTGTTAGGATTACAGGAATCAGGTACCCAGCAAAAACTGAGTATAATTCTTCAAGGAAAAAGATGGACATGACATCAAGCATTCTTGATGGATAAAACAGAGCTAAATAGAAAATTTGACTTTCAAATACAAGACTTAAGAGAAGCGTAAATAGATAAACTGGAAAGGGAAACAAACACAAGGCACTTAATAAATGTAAATTTCCTACATGACAAGATGATACTTGAAACTCACAAAAACTTTCTCATTATTAGGGCAGTTAGGAGTTTATATAGACAGAGGGCACAAGTAGGGGTCAAATATGAAGAGAGGGTATCTTAATAAATAAAATTAAGGTGTGAGAAAGAGGAATGAATTGGGAGAAAGGAGAAGAAAGGGTAGAATGGATTGAATTATCTCCCATAAAAGAGGCAAGAAAAAGTGCTTACAGTGGAGGGGAAGGTGGAGAAGGTGGAGGTGAGTAAGTGAACCCTACTCTCATCAAAATTGGCTCAAAGAAAGAATAAAATACACACTTAGTTATGTATAGAAGATAGAAGAGAGGGCAGATTAGGGAAGGTGGTAGTCAGAAGCAAAACCCTTTTGAGGAAGGACAGGGTGAAAGAAGAGAAAATATAATGAACAGGGAAGAGGAGAATAGGGTGGAAAGAATACATTTAGCAATCATTAGTGTGGGGAAAAAATTGAAGTAAGTTGCTCTGATAAAGGCCTCATTTCTCATATATATGGAGGACTGGGTCAAATTTATAAAAAAAAAAAAGCTGTTCCCCAATTGATAAATGATCAAGAGATACAAACAATTTTCAGATGAAGTAATCAAAGCTATCTATAACCATATGAGAAGGTGCTTTAAACCAGTATTAATTGGAGGAATGCAAATTGAAACAATTATGAGGTACTTCATCATACCTATGGCTAATCAGAGAGAAAAGGAGAATGACAAATGTTGGAGGGGATGTGGGAGAGAGAGACAGAGAGACAGAGAGAGACAGAGAGACAGAGAGAGACAGAGACAGAGAGAGACAGAGACAGAGAGACGGAGACAGAGAGAGAGAGAAAGAGAGAGAGAGAGACAGAGAGAGACAGAGAGAGAGAGAGAGAGAGAGAGAGAGAGAGAGAGAGAGAGAGAGAGA
>NW_027186315.1:10747836-10833511 GCF_028583685.1 Petaurus breviceps papuanus
AGAGAGAGAGAGAGAGAGAGAGAGAGAGAGAGAGAGAGAGAGAGAGATGAATGCAGTGTTGGTGGAGTTGTAAACTGATTCAACCACTTTTTTTTCCAAAAATTTATTTTAGACTCAAACGCCAGAACAAAAATTAACAGAAAAAAGAAACAAAAACATACAATAAACTTAGATATTAGAACTTAAATACAAAGTTAGAAAGGGGGGAAAAGCAAGCATGTCATGTGCATAGCAAAATATAAGAGAGGATTCAAAATGTGTAACAATAAATTTTCAATTCAAGAAAGCTTATGGGATAAACAAAACTCATTGTGTTGAGAATTGTCCATCTTTTCTTTGCTTTCTTATGAGTTTTCTTTTGTTTTCTGCTGTGTACTTTTTTTACTTCGTTTTTCCCCTCCCCCCAAGCCCCCAGATGGCCACAATAAAGTTTAGATATGTTTCTCCATAGTTATATATACATACACATATACATACATATATAGACATATATGTTCCCAAACGTATTCTTCTACTCTGGATCTTTGTTTTTATGTATATCTCTAGTTGCCTATCCCTCCTGCCTACTCTACTTTACTCTTTACCCACTACCTTGCCCTCCTATGACTTGCCTACCCTAATCCAAGGATCCCTCCTGTATGCTCCCATTCCCATAAATCTAAACACCCTTCTATACCTCTGTTTAACTATTCCCTAAAGATCCCTCCCTTATTCTCTATCCTATCCCCATGCCCCTACCATTTTATTTCTTCTGAATTTAGAAGATTTCTATACTCTTTCAAATATATATGTATTTTTCCCTCTTATAGCCAATCTCAATGAAAGTAGGTTACCAGAACTCCCAGCCCTACTCCCCCATTTAATTCCTATGTATCAATTCTTCCTCTTGCACCTCATATGTATAAAATAATTACTCTTTTTAGCTGTGCTTAAATCTATATCATATTCAGGTTTGCCCCAATCTTTCTTATGAACTCCTTAATTATTAATAAGAATCTTAGACATAAATTTTACATTTTACATATAAAAAAGTAAACAATCTGTCCTTATGGATCCCCTATGATCAACTTTTGTTATATACCTTATATTTGTATTGGTTCTTGCATATCAAATTGTCTATTAAGTTCAGGTTTTTTTTTTTAATGAAGTCTTGAAAATCTGAGAGTTTATCAAATGTCCATTTATTTTCATTCAAGATAATAGTTAACTTTGCTGGGTATGATATTTCTGGCTGGAGCCTCAGTTCTTTTGCTCTTTTATATATTGTGTTCCAAGAGCTGTGGTCTTATAAGCTTTTTGCTTGCTAGGCCTTGTGTAATTCTAATTATGGCACCGTCGTGTTTACATTGTTTTGATCTTGATACTTTTAATAGTTTTTCCTTGATCTGGGGATTTCTGAATTTGACTATGACATTCCTATCTCTTTTAAGTGGTGATCTTTGAATTTTTTCTATTTCTACTCCCCTTCCCCCACTTTAGGGCAATTTTCTTTAATTATTTCTTGTATTATTGTATCAATATTCTTTTTTTGATAATAACTTTCAGTTAGTCCAATTATTTATATATTTTCTCTTCTTGGTCTGTTTTACGAATCTGTTGTTTTTCTTATAAGATGCTTCACTTTCTCTTCTATTTTTTTATTATTCATATATTGATTAATTTTCTCTTGATATCTTATAATTTCACTGGCTTCACTTTACCCAATTCTAATTTTCAAGTAGTCATTTTTTTCTTAAGATTCCAGATCTCCTCTTCTAGTTGGTTGGCCTTCCTTTCATACCCTTCTTTTTCTTGAATTATTATTGTTTTCTTTTTTAGTTTTTCCTCCATCTCTTTCCTTTGATTTTTTAATGTCCTTTTAAAAGTCTCCTATAAATTATTTTTGGGCAGGTGACAATTTTATGTTACTCTTTGGAGGTTTCTTTATTTCAATTTCCTCCTCTGAAGATTAACCCCAGTCATCTCTATTCCGATAATAGGTTTCTATAGTTGGATTCTTTCTCGTTTGCCTGTGCTCTGTGTGTGTGTGTGTGTGTGTGGTGATAGCTTAGTTATTTGTAGTCACCCTGGGGTATGGAAAATGGTGCCTCTTGCCCCAGATCTTCAGTTCTCCCGAGTAAACTGAAACCAAATCCAAAAATCCAGCCTCGTGTAAGTGCCCACCATCAGGAGCTTTCTGCCCCACTGCTTCTGCACTCACCAGCATGTGCTGGTTCCTTCTAGCCCTCTCTGCCCTTCTAAATGTCCAGCTGCATCTGGCATTCCTGGTTAGCACAGGTTCCCTCTGTCTCCCCAGGCTCAGAAAGCCAACTCCCCTCACTATCCCAGGGGTAAAAGTTCTTGTCACTGGGGCCAAGGCAGCCTCTCCCACCAACTAACCCCAGGGTTTGCCACTTGTTGTTTAAGAGGCTTGTTGCTTGTTATTAAAACGGAACCTAGCCTGGAGGTGTTTACTCTCACAGGGACCAAACTTCATCCTGGGATTTTTCTTTTGGTCTCCTAAAATTGTCACTGGAGGACCCAATTATGCCCGGGTTCTTATTTATGTCCACCCACACTTTGTTCGACTTAAGGTGCTATTTTAACTTCTGTGGCGGAAAAACTTAAGAGCTTAGAATTTTGTGACCTATTCTGCCATCTTCCCAGAACCCTCTCTCAAACCGTTCTTTAGAGCAATTTTGAACTATCCCCAAAGGGCTATAAAACCATGCATACCATTTGACCTTGTAGTGCCACTACTAGATCTGCATCCAGAAAGAGATTTAAAACAGGAAAAAAGACCTATATGTATAGAAATATTTATAGCAGGTCTTTTCTGGTGGTAGGGAGTTGGAAATTGGGAGGATGCTCATCTATTTGAAAAATAACTGAACAAACTGTGCTATATGATTTGGATGGAATATGATTGTGCTATAAGAAATGATCAACAGCATGCTCTCAGAAAAACTTGGAAAGACTTACATGAGCTGATGCAAAGTAAAATGTGCTGCAGATAAACTAACAGCAATATTTTAAAATGATCAGCTGTGACTGATTTAGCTATTCTCAGCAGTACAATGATTCAAGACAACTGAAGTACTTATGATGAAAAATGCTATCCATTCCTAGACAAAGAGCTATTGGTTTTTTAAGTAAAGAATGAAGCATACTGTTTTTACTTTTATTTTTATTTTTTTTAATTTTAGACAAATACTAAAAATTAAATACATAAGAAAAATAGAAACATTATAAACTTAAATATAAAATAAAAAGAGAAAACATGTCATGCTCACAAAAGAACATAGAAAATTCAAAATATATAGCAGTAACTTCTCATTTCAAGAAAGCCTATATATTAAATACTATGTGTTAAGTCAAAAGGTGTCGATCTTTGCTTTCTTGAAGGTTTTCTTTTGTTCTCTGCTGCATACTTTTTTTTTGTTCTTTTTTACCCCTTCCTCCACCCCAAGGCTACAATTGAACATGGATGTATACATGCATACACATATGTATTTATATATACATACTCGTATACATATATACATATATGTGTATACGTACATGCATAGAGATAAAGCATGTACTTTCCCTAAGAGATTCTACTCCTAATCTTATTTTTATGTTTGTGCATCTCTTTTTTCCTATTTCTTCTAACTCCTCTACTTTAATTGTATGTGCTACCTTGCCCTCCTATTACTTAAGCTACCCCCCCTCCAGCAATCCCTCCATTACCCTCCAGTTTCCCTAAACCTTAACTCCCTTTTGTATACCCCTTTGACCTATTCTATCTCCCTCCCCTCTAAAGCTCCCTCCCTTATTCTCCCATTCCCCTAAAGCTAAACACTCTTCTTTACTACCACCCCCCTTTTAACCTATTCTCTCACCCTCTCCTCTAAAGATCTCTTTCAGGTAGTGATTGGAAGATTTTTACTATTTCCACTTTCTCCTTTTGTTCTTATACTTCAGGACAATTTTCTTTAATTATTTCTTGCATTACTGTATTAAGATTCTTTTTTTTTACCAAAACTTTCAGGTAATCTAATTATTCTTATGTTTTCTCTTCTTGATATGTTCTCTAGATCTATTGATGTTGTTGGGTTTTTTTGCTTTTTGGAGGGAGGAATGCAGGACAATTGGGGTTGTGACTTGCCCAAGGTCACAAGGCTAGTAAGTGTTAAGTATCAGAGGCCAGATTTGAGCTCAGTTCCTCCTGACTCCAGGGCCTGTGTTCTATTCACTGTACCACCTAGCTGCCCCCTGATCTATTGTTTTTTGTTTTTTAAGCAATCGGGGGTTAAGTAACTTGCTCAAAGTTACACCCAGTTATTTCTGGGTGTGGTGCTAAGTGTCTGAGCCCATGATTCGATCTCCAGGTCTTCTCATCACTGGAGCCGGTGCTTTTACTTGCTGTGCTACCTGGCCACCCCTGATCTATTGTTTTTCTTATGGGATATTTCACATTCTCTTCTATTTTTTTATTGTTTATATTTTGTTTTGTTTTGTTTTTATTTCTTTATCTCTCATAATTTTACTGACTTCTCCTTGCCCAATTCTAATTTTCAAGGAGTCATATTCTTCCTTAAAATTTTGGATTTCCTTCTCTAATTGGTTGACTTTCTTGTCATAATCTTTTTCTTGTTTTATTATTTTTCCTTTTAATTTTCCTCAATCTTTCTCATTTGATTTTTTAAGTCTTTTTTTAAATTCTTCAATGAATTCTTTTTGGGCAGGTAACCATTTGACATTACTCTTTGGGAGTAGAAGAGGGTTTATATGTTTCAGTATCATCCTCTGAAGACAGAAACCCCATCTTCTCTAGTCCCATAATAACTCTCTATAGCTGCATTCTTTCTCATTTGCCTGTGCATTTTAAAAAATAATTTAGTTTTTATGATATATCTTTTGGATCCTGGGGTATGGGGGGGTAGTGCCTCTGGCATCTAATCCTCTTCACTTCTCTAGTCTCTGACCTTAAACTCAAACCAAAACTTCCAGCCTCCTGCAAGTGCCTAGTCAGCAGTATCCCTTCCCTTTTGCTTCTGCACTCACTAGTTATGTGCTGCTTCCTTCTCACTCCTGCTGCTCTCCAAAGCACAGCTGGGTCTAGCATTTCTTTTTAGCACAGTTTCCCTAGATCTTCCCTAGCTCAGATGCCCCACTCCCCTCACTGTCCTGGGGGGTAAAAGTTCCTGTGTTTGGGCAGAGGCAGCCTCCCAACCAAGCTACCCCCAGGCCTTGCAGCTTGCTGCTTGTGGTTAAAGCAGACGCTAGCCTGGAGGTGTTTACTCTTCACAAGGAGGAAATTTAGTCCCAGGATTTTTCTTCACGTCTGCTCTGATAGTCTCAAGACCATCTACCAAGTTCTGGTACCCCTTCTCTTATTTGTTTTCCTGAACTATGTTAGCCCAGAGGTGCTATTTTGTCTCTTTTGTAGAGGAAAATCTCGAGAGCTTGAAATTTTCTGGCCTGCTCCATCATCATCCCAGAATCCTCTCTTTATTTTTCTTTAGCTTTTTTTTGAGGGGTCTATATTTTCTTTCCCTACATGATTAATATGGAAATATGTTTTGCATGACTATACATGTATAACTTACATAGAATTGTTTGCCTTCATAATTAGTGGGGTGGGAAGGGAGGAAGAGAAAGAATTTGGAATTCAGTTTTAAAATCAAATGTTAAAAATTGTTTTTACATGTAACTGGGAAAAAATAAAATAGTAAATTTTAAAATGAATGTTAAATACTTTTTACATGTTTTTGGAAAATATTAATTAGATAAAAATTGTTTACAGTAGAAACAAAAATAAAAGTAAAAATGTGGGAGGGGTGGGTTGGTAAAGATTTCTGTAGAATATGAGATTTTGGTTGGAACTTGAAAGAAGTCAGCACAGTCAGTACATAAAATTAAGGATGGAGAGCATTCCAGTCATAGAGGATGGCCAGAAAAAAAAAAGTCTGGGGAAAAGTGATGAAGTATCTTGTTTGTGGAATGCCCAGGAGACCAGTCTTAGATCAACTTTTGGTGTGGGAGAAAAGTATAAGACTAGAAAGTTGAGATTTAGCTGTTGTGTCAGGCTTCAAATGCCAAAGAGAGTATTTCCTGTTCTATCCTAGAGGCATCACTAAGGTTTATGGATGGAAGTGACATGGCTAAATCTGCCTTTTTGGAAAATCAGTTTCATGACTGAACGGAGGATAGAGACTTGAGACAGGCTAAACTGCCAGCAGGATATTGCAAGAGTCCAGGTGTGAAGTGATGAGGGCCTGCACTAGAGCGATGGTAATGTCGGAGAAGAGAATGGAGACTTATCCTAGAATTTTGGCAGAGGTGAAATCAACAGGCTTTGGCAACATACAGAATGGTAGTGGGGGATAGGAGTGGGGACAGGAGATACTGAGGACTCCAGGATAATTGAAGATAACTCCAGGTTGTGAGTACTAGGGGCTGAGAAGATGGTATTGTTTTCTATAATAATAGAGAAAGTAATAGGGAAATCTGTATTTTAAGATGTCTACTGGACATCTAGTTTGAGATGTCTAAAAGGCAGTTAGAGATGTAAGAAGAGAGATGGGTCAGGATAGGTAGATTTGAGGATCATCTGCTTAGAGTTGATGATTAAATCTGTGTAAACTGATGTGATCAAGTGAAGTAGTGTAGAAGGTGAAAAGAAATACTTTTGAGTTTCTTCTGTATTATGATTTTCTCCATTGATTTCTTAAGTCTAGAAAATTTAAAAAAAACAATAAATCAGTTCCTAATTTGTATTATTCACCAATTTCATTCTCACAGTGAATATTTAACAATCAACACAAGCCAGTTCCCCTGGTTTAGTGGCGGGAGACCTGGGTTCAAATTTCCAACCAGATACTGTCAGTAAGATATATGGCCACTGTCTATATGAAGTCAGGCAAGACAATTCATCTCTCTATCCTGTTTTCTCATTCATAAAATAGGGAAGCCAACTATCTGCTATTTATGGTCAGTCCCTTGAAGCTCTATAGTTATGCTCTTATGACTCAGGTTAAAGATCATAAAGATTGAATTGGGGCCATTTGAATAGAAATAGAGATAGATATGAAAAAAAAGTCTGTAAAGCTAAAATTGTCACATTTGGCAACTTGTTAAAAAAAAGTTAAAGATGACTCTGAGGTTAGGAACCTAAGAAATGTGAAAATAGCAAAGGTTTGGGGTATAGTAGAAAATAATTTCTGTTCTGAACATATTAAGTTTGACATGGCCATGGGAGACAAGATGGAGATATTCAGTAGGCTATTGATAATATGGGACTGGAGCTCAGGGAAGAGATTAAAAAATCACAACTTTCCTTTAGACTGTAAAAAATAGTATGAGCTTATATCCTTGGGTAGGTATGTGGGTATGTGAGACATGTAATATTCTAAATCACACACGCTGGTATCAGATGTTTCTTTATAATGAGAGGCAGCATGATGTATTTGATAGAGTACTGGACTTCGATTCAGGAATGATTTCAAATCTTATCTCAGACTCTTACTAACTGTGTTACCCTGTAATGTTAGTGAGATAATAAGATCTTCCCTTTCCATTAATAGGACTCACTTGGAGCCCATTAAGGGAAGCTTGGTTAAGGCAGGTTTGCTTGTAGGAAGGCTTTCACACTTTTTGCTGATTTCTAATTAGGCACTGAGTCATGAGGTTTGTGATGCCTTCTGGCTCTAAGAAGTATGAGTTGGTATTTTCCTTTGGGTGATCAGTTATGAGAAGGATCTTGTGATTCCCTGGAAAAGGTTCTGAATGGCCATATGTTTGGAGCTCCCTGACTTCTCAGATGTAAAAGCTCTCTCAATCTAGGGATGTACATAAAGTGTATAGTTGATTCAGGCAGTCAGAGCCGTCTCTGTTGGTCTTTACTTCTCTGCTTATATTTTCTGTTTATATTTTCTCTGAAGTTCAGAGTGGTGACTTTTCCCCTGAACTACTGAATGTAATTTTAAAAGATTGTTGACCCCTTAAACAGCTATCTTTCCTAGTAAAGCAGATCTAAAATCCTGTGCTAACAGCCATCCTAAGTATGCCAGTGTGGTTGCCACTGCATACCCTGGGTAAATCTCTTAAACTCAGAGTCTCAGTTTCTTTATTGGTAAAATAATAATGACATGGCTTGCACTAAGTTCTTCACAGGGTTATTATGTTAAAAAAATAATAATTTTGCATAGCTTAAACTAGTATATCAGGGGTCCTTAAACTTTTTGATGTGTCAGATCATTTTGATAATCTGATGAAACTTATGGATCATTTTTCAGAACAATATTTTCAAACAATTGATGGAAATAGTAAATTTCAGTTAGAGATTAGAGAAACTCTATTTGTACTTTTTTTTTTCCCCATCCAAGTGCACAGAGTTCCTATGAAATCTATCCATGGATCTCTTAGGATCATCCATGAATCCCAGACTAAGTATTATTGCTCTATATAAGTATGTTATTATTAACATTGTAATTTTCAACTACTACATTTGGAATACTGTATCATTTAGAGTTTGAGGATAATTGACTTAGAGACAGATATTAAATCCATGAAAGCTGATATCACCAAGTGAAGTAGTGTAGAATGTGCAGAGAAATACTTGTGAGTTTGTTATGCATTATTACAATCTGTCAATTCTGTGGCTTTTCCCTTTCAAATTGGGGTTAGCATATGTATGATTGGAAGAAGAGAATTTGGAAGATAGAAGCAGAAATTCCCAGCCCTGAAAATGCAATGAAATAGGATATTTCTTCTATGCATTACTTATCAACACTTAGATTACAAAATTGTCCAAATGTTTTCCCACAAAATAATTAATTACTTAAATATTCCATAATCTTAACTATACCTATTGCTTAAAAACTTAGTCATGAAATAACTTTTTAAAAGAAGTTATTTTGTTGTTGAATATGTTCTTTAGGGGACGGAGCCAAGATGGCAGAGTAGAAGCACAACCTCTCCATGGCTCCAGCTTCCAAAAAGGGGACTCTAAACAAACTTTGGAGCTTCAGAACCCACAAAATGACACAGAGAAGCTGACCTCTCACTGAGGACAACCAGGTAGGCCGGCAGGAATCCATCACAGCGCTCTGGGAGGTGAGCCCAGCCCCACACAAAGGCTTTAGCCCCAGGGCGGGCCTGACCAGCCACAGGCAGGAGGGCTCCAGATCAGCAGCAGCTGTGGCCTTTTCCAGATTTATCAACACATAGATGCAAAGGACAAAGTGAGGGGTCAGTGCAGTCTGGACTTTGGGACTCAGTAAGTGGGAATGCATGGCTTTTGCCCCCTGGGGCAAGAAGCCGCTGAAACAGCTGGCACAACCAGCCAGCACTGAGTGGCAGCTTCACCTCCTGGCCTGCAGAGTGTAGGGGGACCAAGCACCAGTCTGAGGGGTAATCTCTCTTGCTTTAACCTTCTTGGATCTGGATTGCAATTTAGGGTGGAGGTTCTGGGGTGTGTGTAGAGCTCGCCAGAGCGTGTGGAGACCTCAGAGAGGGCACTCATCTAATACCTCCAGCAGCTGAGAAAACCCCAGCATTTGGGATGAAAGCTCCCCTGTATGGTGGCAGAGTCCTACTGTGGCAAAAAGCCCAGGGGTCAAATGACTGAGGGGCGACATGACCAGGCAAAGGAAACAAAGCAGACAGAAGATTCCAACATTAGACTCCTATTTTGGGGACAAAAAGGAGCAAAGCATGGAAGAGGAGGAAGACAGTGAAGTCAGAATTGCTGCACCAAAAGCTTCAAAGGAAAATATAAGTTGGTTATAGGCCATAGAGGACCTTAAGAAGCAGATAAGAGAAGTGGAAGAAAAATTGGGAAGAGAAATGAGAACAATGCAAGAAAATTATGAAATGAGAGTCAACAGCCTGACTGAGGAAAAGAATATCTTAAAAAACAGATTGACTCAAATGGCAAAAGAGGCTCAAAAAGGCAATGAGGAGAAGATTGCCTTAAAAAGCCAAATTTGCCAGATGGAAAAAGAATCTCCAAAGACTTTATGAGAAATCAAGATGCTGTTAAACAGATCCAAACAAATGAAAGAATAGAAGGCAATGTGAAATATCTCATGGGAAAAACCACTGACCTGGAAAATAGATCCAGGAGAGATAATTTAAAAATTATTGGTCTACCTGAAAGCCATGATTAGGGAAAGAACCTAGAAATCATCCTCCAGGTAGTTCTCAAAGAAAACTGCCCTGTTTTAGAACCAGAGGGCAAAATAGAGGTTGAAAGAATCCACTGATCACCTCCTGAAAAAGATCCCAAAAAGAAAACTCCTAGGAATATTATAGCCAGGTTCCAGAATTCCCAGATTAATGAGAGAATATTACAAGCAGGCAGGAAGAAACAATTTGAATATTGTGGAAACAATCAGGATAACCCATGATCTGGCAGCTTCTACACTGAGGGATCGAAGGGCTTGGAATATGATATTCCGGAGGTCAAAGGAGCTAGGATTAAAACCAAAAGTCACCTACCCAGCAAAATTGAGCATCATGTTTCAGGGGAAAATATGGTCATTCAGGGGAACAGAGGACTTTCAAGCATTCTTAATGAAAAAAAACAAAAAAAATGAAAATTTTCAGACACAAGAAGCAAGAGAAGCATGAGAATGTAAACAGGGAAAGAAATCATAAGGAACTTAACAAAGTTGAACTATTAACATTCCTACATGGAAAAACAATAATTGTAACTTTTGAAACTTTTCTCAGTAGTTGAAGGGAATAGGAATATATATATAATTCTATATATGAGGGTATGTGGGCATATGAATACACATATGAATGTGTGTGTATATGTTTACAGGTATACATTGATAGAGGGCACAGGACCAATTTAAAAGGAAGGGATGATACTTAAAAGGTGAAATTAAGAGGTGACAGAGGAATATAATGAGAGGAGATGGGGAGAGATAGATTGGGGTAAACTACCTCATAAAAAAGAGGTAAGGGAAAATGGTTACAATGGAGGAGAAGAATAGGAAGGCAAAAGTTCAACCTTATTCCCATTGAATTTGGCTTGAAGTGGGAATGAAATACACACTAAATAGTGTATCTCACCCTCTAGGAGAGTAGGGGTGGAAGGGGATAAGAGTGAGGAGATGATGGAAGGGAGGGCAGGCTGGGGGGGAGGGAAGTTGGAAGCACCCACTTTTGAAAAGTGACAGGACCAAAGTAGAGAATAGAACAAGTGGGAGGTGGTATAGGAGTGAGGGATATATATATATATATATATATACATATACATATATACACATATATATATTTTACAATATATCTACTATGCTATTGTTTTGCATTAGCCACACATGTGCAACCTATACTGAACTGCTTATCTTCCCAGTAAGGGTGGGTGACAAGGAAGGAAGGGAATGAATCTAGAATTCAAAGTTTTAAAATCAAATATTCAAATATATACGTGTATGTGTGTATATACTATTATTAATACTATTTTACATGTAATTGGTAAATGATATACAGGCACTGAGGCATAGAGATCCACTGGAAAAGTTGAAAGGGTTATGAGAGAAAATATGGGAGAGAGCAGATTGGAGGAGGTGATATCCTGTGGGACTGCTGTTTTGGGGTGATGGGTAGGGGAAAAGTGGGGAGAAAATTTGTAACTCAACATCCGGCAGAAACAAATGATGTAAACCAGAAGTTAATAAAGCATTAAAAAAAAAGAAAGAATATGTTCTTTATTGATTCTTCCAAAGTAATAGATAATCTTAAAATTCATGTCTAGCATTCAGAGAAACTGCTATGTTTTTAAGAACCTTTCAGCCCAATGAATACTGCTAGATTGTTAATGGTTTTCTTTAAAATTTTCTTTGATTTTTAGATAATGATTCCTTGAAAAATGTCCTAGATGCTTTAATTGGACTTAAGGTAATAATTTCAGTAATTCATGCTTAGAAGTTAATATTATAACACTTCAAGTGCTAAAAAAAAATCAAAAACAAAACAAAGAGAAAAAATGAGTTGTGATCAAATTTTAAAAAACAGAAATTCTTTCTATTGGATTCAACTCGGCAATTTTCTTATGTAGGCTGCCATTCTTCAGAATATAAAGCAAACCCATGGATACTTTCTTAACCCAATTCTTTTTCAAGAAACATATAGTATGCAAATTTATAATGTAAGTTCCTTCATAGTAGAGATTGTTTCATTCTTCAAATTAGTGTCCCCAGTGCCTGGAACATAGCTAATGAATATTTTCAGATTGATGTATTATTTGCATTTGGGGTGGGGAAGGTAAGATGTGGAGAACAGGATATTTTTGCTTTGTTGGGCTTTATTTTTGTTTTTTGTTGTTGTTATTGTTGTTGTTGTTGTTTTCCCTGTAGTATTCTGGGAATAGACCAGCAGGCAACAAGTAGTAGCAAGTACCTGAGAAGCAAGTTATTAAGCAGAGATTCCTCAATTATCCATACAAAAGTTTATTATCATCATTGAAGCTGTACAGGGACATTGCCCTGTCCGGTAGTTAATCTTGGAGTCTCAAGTTCCAATCTAGTATATATTAGAAAAATTCATTATGGAATTTGTTTTAATTGTATTAAGAATAATTCTATCAAGTGCATTTTTTTAGTTGACTAACTTCATTTATGTTTAAAAGTTTTTTTATTTCAGTATTATTGTTTTATTATTTCAGTATTATTCTATCTTGTGAAATTGAAAATTAATACCCTACTTTATTTTGTATTATTTTAATAAGGCTTAGTCAATTTATTATGTATTAAAGATCAATCTATTATGTATTCATTAGACCCCTGATTATGTCATTTGGAGCTCCCTTAAGTCTATTACTCAAATCAGTGATTTTGGCTGACCATGAGAAGAGATGAGTGTAGCAGCAAGCACCCCAAGCACGTCCTCAGGGTTTGCAGCTACCATAGGTTCTTGGATCTGCTTTGTTAAAGGAAAGCAGCTCAAAATGGGTTAACAAGCTTACTTTAATCAGTCAGACATATATTGTTTACCTTGTTCAGGAGAAAAGGTCAGCACCCTGAACCTCAAAGTATACAGGCATAATTATCAAGACAGAAACATCAAGTAGACAGATTTCCAAACTGTCCAACCATTACATCCATACCCAGTCAACATCTGGGTTTCCACATCTGGGTTTTTCAAAGCTGGGGGACTCTCAACAACGGCTTCCCAGAATTCAGATCAAATCACAGAACACTTCTCAAAGTGAGTCCCAAAACAAAGCTACACATCAGGGCTTATATAGCCTTCTCCTGGCTCAGAGAATGTAACAACCTTATTGACCCACTGGACAATCAAAAAGTATCTACTGAAAAACAAGCCTCCCTCCCCAGGCTTCTGGTGCACTTTAGCCTAGGGGCAGGGAAGATCTTTAAAATTTACATTCCCATTACCCAAGATCTTTCATGCCTATAGCATAGACAATTTACTTTTGAATTAGCTCTGAACATTTCTTAGGTCACATTTTCAAGGTACAGAACTAAAGTTACCAAAGTGGCCACTGGGCCTTAAACAAACACAAAGTACATAGCATTATCACTTCAATTCAGAACAAGAGTTCAAATAAAGTTCTGGGGGGAGGGGAGTGTCCTTCCCCTCACACAGCTCCAGCCCCAGCTTCCAAGTACAGAGAGGGGGCTGGGCAACAAAACCAACAAGGTGGGGTCCCTGGGGATCCAAGGCACTTCATCCCACCCACCATAGTCACAAGTCCATCCTCCCCCTTGGTCCCAAACTGTGGGATGCAGCCAGGAAACACACTCAGTGCCCCTGCTTTGCTGCTCAGTTCTTATCTTTTCCTGTGGCTGAATTCCGAACTCCTGGGCTCCATCTCCTCCCGCAGGCAGCAGCCGCTCCTGGCTTCTGCCCAGGTCCCGATGCAGACAGCTCACCATTCCCGCTCTCAGCTCAGCGAAGTCTGCATGCAGGCCATTCTCCTCTCCTGCTCCACGGCTCCACAGAATCACAGCTACCACAACTGGGAAACAAACAATTATCCCAGTCCCCATACTTTCCTTTTACTCTGCAGATCCTGTTCCTGACGCCATTTTGTAGCAGCAAGCACCCCAAGCGCATCCTCAGGGTTTGCAGCTACCATAGGTTCTTGGATCTGCTTTGTTAAAGGAAAGCAACTCAAAATGGGTTAACAAGCTTACTTTAATCAGTCAGACATATATCGTTTACCTTGTTCAGGAGAAAAGGTCAGCACCCTGAACCTCAAAGTATACAGGCATAATTATCAAGACAGAAACATCAAGTAGACAGATTTCCAAACTGTCCAACCATTACATCCATACCCAGTCAACATCTGGGTTTCCACATTCTGGGTTTTTCAAAGCTGGGGGACTCTCAACAACGGCTTCCCAGAATTCAGATCAAATCACAGAACACTTCTCAAAGTGAGTCCCAAAACAAAGCTACACATCAGGGCTTATATAGCCTTCTCCTGGCTCAGAGAATGTAACAAGCTTACTGACCCACTGGACAATCAAAAAGTATCTACTGAAAAACAAGCCTCCCTCCCCAGGCTTCTGGTGCACTTTAGCCTAGGGGCAGGGAAGATCTTTAAAATTTACATTCTCATTACACAAGCTTACTTTAATCAGTCAAACATATATCATTTACCTAGTTCCGGGGAAAGAGGTCAGCACCCCGAACTTCAGAACTTCAAAGTATACAGACAGAATTATCAAGACAGAGAAACAGATCAAGTAGACAGATTTCCAAACTGTCCAACCATTACATCCATACCCAATCAACAATGAGTCACCCTAGACAGAGGATGTTTGCCTACCATAAGACTTTCAGGGAATGTCAATCCATCTGATGATTACCTGTGCCCACATATTTCTTACAGGCATACCTTGCAACTATTATGACCTAAGATGTAGCCTACTTCTTCCACTAATACTGTATGTGTTTCTGGGAAGGAACAACCTGATTCTTATTAGAAGGTTTCATATTAACTCTTTTTGCCTTGTTATCTGCTACTGCTGTTTGTCCTTTATTCTCAAAGAGAACCATAACATTAGGAAGGTGATGCTATGACATGCAAGCAAACTGGATTTAAGTGTGGGAAGGCTATGCAAAGTCAACAGCCTCACTTTCAACTCAAGAACCATCTGGATCCAATGGTCAAATATTGATCATGACAAGTGGAGATGGACCAGGATGGGGTAGGGAAACCAGGCCTTTTCAAGCTAAGGTTTGACAGGTCTCAGTTTGACTCAGGCAAAGTCTATTCAGAGACGAAGGCTCAATAAGAAATGAGGCAAAGAATGGCCTCTTAAAAAAACAATATATCTGTGAAGGGAAGGACATCATGGTTTCTGGCCAAAACAGAAGCAATGTCTATTTACATTCATTCTGATACAATCTGGGCTCAAACAATGATGGAGTAGATCTTGGCCTAGGACGTGTTATTGGACAATCAATGAGAGCAAGAGTGATTTGGGGTTAAGATCCGTCCTTAAGAAAAAAGGAAAAAAGGAAGAAAAAAGTTTCAGAGATTGAAAGTAGTAGCTACCCTACGGTGACCCAACCTGCCAATTAGAACAGAAGTTGGGAAATGTTGCTATTATTTCTCCTCCTCCTCCTCATTCCTTTCTTCCTCCTCATCTTAGATCCAATTTGTTTTTATTTACTAGCCATACAAATAAATTTATCATACTAGGATCTCTATGTCTCAGTTCCTTTTTATCATAGATCTTTATCTTGACAGTCTCTGATAGGAATGAAAGCTCTTTGAGGAGACACTATGTGACTGTAATAGGAATGGGGGGCAAGAGATTTAGAGAATAGTATAGATTTGAATTGATTTACCAAGTTCTTTTGGTGCAAAAAAGAGCACAGCCAGTATAGTAGTGAAAGAATTGAGGAATATAAGAAAGGAAGTCATGGTGAGATACAGAATAGGTTTAGAGGTTCTAAATCAGAAAAGTAGAATAATAAAAGATTATAATAGGTAATTTCAGAATTCATTCCAATGGAACTCTCACTTGGGGGAGTGGCAAGATCAAAGACATTACCACCTCTACACATGGCTAAGGTAGAGTGGAAATATAGATTTTGGGACTTGTGCAGATTGAGAAATGGGAAATTTAGAATATTTGGGAGGCCATTAATGTGTATGTTTGGACAACTGGGTGACACAGTGGATAGAATGCTTGAAGTAAGGAAGATTCATCTTAATGAGTTCAAATATGGCCTCAGACATTTAACTAGCTGTATGACCCTGTTTGCCTCAGTTCTTCATCTGTAAAATGACCTGGAGAAAGAAATGGCAAACTACTCTTGCACCTTTGCCAAGAAAACCTCAAATGAGGTTACAAAGAAGTGACATAACTGAACAGCAAAAAAGAATATGTAGAAGTTGAAGTAAACAAAAAATAAAGAAAATGTCCGATAGTTAACATTTCTTGGCTTAGTGTGAGTCTCAAAAACTTTGCTGTTCAGTCATTTTCATTTGAATCTGACTCTGTGACCCAGACAAACTCAAATGGAAGAACAAATAGAGGAAAGGACTCTTCTAAGCATAAAACTACCATAGGGAATCAAGGAGAGATAATGACATCGTTGTGTTCTGCATTTGAAAAATAAATATATAAAGCAAATTTAGAGACATTTTTTGCTTTATTCTGTTTTTATTTTGGACTTTTCTCTCTTTTTATTTTTGCCCTCTCTGAATTCAGATCCTATCACTCTAGAGCCAATATACTTACCCTTGTGCTGATGGGGTACCTGGGGTCTAGATCAATTTGTGAAACCAACTTGTAAAACCAGTCTGTGAAGTTGTAATTTGTCATTTCCCACCCTTGAGCTCTGCCCGTTCTCCCTATCCCACACTCCACCTAGGCAACACCCTTTGACCCCTTTTGTTCTTACTTAATCTCTTCATTTCTTCTCAGGCCTGGCCCACACCCTCCTTTGTCCTTGCCTTTTGTCTCCTTCAACCTGGCCCAAATCTTATCTAAACTATCTATTCACATGCTCCTCTTGGTCAGCTCTGACCTTTGTCTATGCACTGAGGCCCCTCCCATCTGGTCAGCCCTGACAATGGCAGCCCTACCCTTTAAAGGTAAAAGCATGTACCCCTCTCACTGGCAGGTCCCATAAAGCACTCTTGCCCAGCATAACAATAAACTTCTACAACTCTTATTCCAATTAAGCCTGAGACCTTGAATTCTTTCCAGAGGATATTGCAGGTTTTCTGGTCTTAGATAAGATCATAATTCCTGCTGTACCTATTGGGATCCCGTCCCCTATCAGTGCCATGTGTAATGCGAATGTAAATTTTAAAGATCTTCCCTGCCCCTAGGCTAAAGTGCACCAGAAGCCTGGGGAGGGAGGCTTGTTTTTCAGAAGATACTTTTTGATTGGCCAGTGGGTCAAAAAGGTTGTTACATTCTCTGAGCCAGGAGAAGGCTATATAAGCACTGATGTGTAGCTTTGTTTGGGGACTCACTTTGAGAAGTGTTCTGTGATTTGATCTGAATTCTGGGAAGCCGTTGTTGAGAGTCCCCCGGCTTTGAAAAACCCAGAATGTGGAAACCCAGATGTTGACTGGGTATGGATGTAATGGTTGGACAGTTTGGAAAGCTGTCTACTTGATGTTTCTGTCTTGATAATTCTGCCTGTATGCTTTGAGGTTCAGGGTGCTGACCTTTTCTCCTGAACAAGGTAAACGATATATGTCTGACTGATTAAAGTAAGCTTGTTAACCCATTTTGAGTTGCTTTCCTTTAACAAAGCAGATCCAAGAACCTGTGTGAGCAGGCACCCTGGGGACACTGGGGTGCTTGCCGCTACACCATGCTGCTTCCAAAGTTGTTGGCCCTCATTAATACACTAATTCATTTGAGAACAGTTTATTGTTGTCTCACCATAGGTAATGGAAATATCCTAAACACCATCCTAAGCACTTGGAGATAGAAAAACAAAGCATGAAAAACAGCCCTTTCCTAAAGGATCTTACATACCATTGCAAGAATAGAAGGTGCAAATAGGTAAATACAGGGGAGATGTTGAGGCCAGGGAACCATAAATGTTGAGGTTTAAGGCTTAGGGCTTCTCAAGACCCTAAAATACCAACACTGCCAAATGAATTAAACTCAAGTCTTCTCTCAGCCAAAGAAAAACAAAGTTTATTAAAGGTTTGCCATAATGGGTAGACTCTTAAGGAGCGTTGGTATCTGCAATGTTCATATTGGACAAGCAGGACAGAATAATCTGACACAGGGTGAGTCTGTGCTAGAAACTTTTCTGCCTTCCCCATGGAGGCAAGATGGGGTCTTACATACAGAAAGGTTGTGGGAGGAATCTAGGGGTGTGATAGTAATGGCAATTAAAGATTCCCCTGTATTGGCTTGGTTTTCAAATTGATGGTGTTAAAACCCAGAGCTTGTTAATCCCACCTGTGTGATGGACTTGTTGATGTGAAAAGAGAGTCCTGAACTGGGAGGAGCTGGTGACATAGATTTGGAGAGACAAGAGAGAGGCAGAAGAACATTTTGGAAGCAGCACCTTGTGGAGGCAGAGAGAGAGAGACTGAGAAGGATTGCTGGGGGCCACTTCGAATTGCCCTGGACTTTTGAGACCTGCCTCCTGAGCTGCCAAGGACTGAGGAGACATGGCTGTTTTGCTGGTACTTTGTCTGTCTGTTTTGATGTTCTTTTGCCAGATTTGTCCACTAGTGAAAGACAGTCCTGTTGAAGAAGTCCTGGAACCTGGCTGTTGGCTAAGAAGCCCTGAGACTGTCCTGCAGACAGAGCGTGAATACTGTCCACTGGTGAAGGACAGTGCTGTTGTTGCAGGGGTCTGGGAACCTTTCTGTTGGTTCAGAAGCCCTGAAGAAGGATTTTCCTGTTGTATGTTTACAGAAATCCTGGGAGAGGGTTTTGCTAATGTTTTCAGGGGTTCTAGGACTGTTCTACAGACAGAGGATGAATTAATGAAGGGACTGGCAATGTATCTTGTGGCCTTGCTAAGCCTTGTCTCCCCAGGAACTAAGATTGCTGAGAACTTGCCTCATGTCAAGATGAAGAAAAGACTTCCATTTGGGTATTGTGCTGTGCTTAAACTTGATGTTACTCTGGGGTAGATTCAATTGTGATCCAGGGGTGGGGAACTTTTGACCTTTTTGTGCTCTGTGATTGAACAAATGAAGGTACTTTACTTATGTTTGGAAACTAATCTCCATTTGAGAAGAGGGGTTTTGTGGTGGACTAAATGAAGGTACAGCCTAGGGGTGGAGTAGTATTTAGAACTGGGACTTTGTAATTGATTGAATGATTGAAAGGTCCTGGAATGGGGTAGTACTTGGAGATTATTTAATCACATTTAGTAAATGCTGTATTTTGAATGATGTCATGTTTTGACCTCCTCTGTTCTTAATTTGTCACTAAATAAAATGGAGAGCACCTACGCTGGTATTCTGAACCTTGGGAAGTTGCCTTTCCTTGGTATTATATTACAAGGGGGAGTTTGGAGGAGGAGTTTAGGGGTTGGGGGTCTTCAGGAAGAGTAAAATGAGTTCAGACTGCAGTAATGAGAGATTAAGGGTGAGAAGTAGCTGCAGGGTACCTGGAGATGAGACAGTGGAGGACTAGGCTAGTTTAAGGGTATATAGATATTTTGGGAGGATCAAGGGTGGGAAGTAGCTGGATAAAGGAGGGCTGGCTAGTAAGAGTAAGAGATTTGGGCAGAGCTATAATATGTGAGGCTTATGGCCTCAAGTAAATGCCTCATCAAATGAGAAGATTCAAGGAGAGTTCAAAGGAGTTACCAGATCCTGTACCTCATAAGTGTTGTGAATGGGGATGGCAGGGCAGCCCTGGATTTGATGTAAAGGTTCTTGTGTAAGATCAGGTCCCAAATGTTGTGATTTGCTATCCTACAGGCTTATTTAAAAACCATACTTCCCAGCTGATAGAAATGTTGTGTTCCATTGAGATTTCCTTGGGCAAAAGTTGAAGCTGCTGAAAGACACCTGGGAGTATAAAAAGGACAGCCTTGTTTAGGCTTTAATTGACTATTAAAGACAGGTATTCTCTCACTCTAGAAAGGATCTGAGATTCCAATTGCATTGAATGAAAAAGGAGCAGGATGATGAACTTGCCTTTAGGGTATACACATCATTCATAACTTTTGCTTCAGCTATTCAGCTACAAGAAATTCCCAAAGGAGTTTGGGAAGTGGAAATTACTGAACCGAAACAGATAATCCTAAGGCAAAATAGAATGGTTTATAGAGGGACAATGCTGTTGTCCCAGAAAGTATTTATTGAAAGGGAGAAGCCAGATTTTTCTCATCCCTTGACTAGATGTGGCAAACAACTTTGGTGCCAAGACTCTTAGTGAGCTCTGCTCAGGAGTTTGCTGACAAATGTATAACAACTTGCTTTAAAAAAAAAGCATCCATGATAGACATATAAATTTAATCTGCCTAATTAATATTTTCACCATCACTTTCTTAAGTTTTTGACAATCAACAAAACAACAAGTGATCCCTTCATTTGTAGTCTTTGATGGTTTTCAAGTTGTAAATTTTCATAATGGAAATTTAAATGTTCATGCTCTAATACACTCTAGCTTCTGCCAATTCTAAAATATTGTCATTGCCCTAGCTAAAATAATTCTATTGTACTACAGCAGAAAAGAGCAGAGAAACTCTCTAGATGTGAAGAGTGCAATACAATCCAACCAAGCCAGTGACTAAAGCTAGAAAAGACTTTAGAAAAGATTTTATCTAGCAAAAGTGTAATGAAGCTAGTGAATTGGTCCATCCACCAGTTAATGCAGCCTCAATGGCCAAGCAACCTTCCAAATCCAGCTTGGCTTCAGCTTTCTGAGGACCATAGCTGAATCTGACCAGTAGCCAGTAGAGACATTAACATGTTGACCTAACCTATAGCAGAGTGACCCATACAGCTGAGACTTGATCCTACAGTCCTATGTAAACACTTTGCTTTGCAAAGAACCAGACCAGTGGAACTGATGGGATATAGGCTCTGTGAACTGTGTTGAGCTCTCCTTGAATTTTCCCACTACATCTGGCATTCCACTGAAGCTATAAGCCTTTTATTATCTCTATGCCCAATTATCTGTTACCCTTAACCTAGCTTTAACCTCCATCGTCTGCTATCTCCAAATGGCCTTCAGATACTTCCTACCCTTGATCCTATCAAAACTCTATTCTCTCAGGTTCCAGGCCTCAGATCTAGCCTACTGGCCACTCCCATCAAGATCTTCTCTAGACTTCTTCTATCCCCTCTGACTACTTGGCCAACCCAAAATCCCTCCCACAGTCTTTCTGTATGTAAGATCTATATTATTTCCATGAAGGTGTTCAGATTCAACCTGGTCCACTCGCCAATGCTAGTGTCACAAATGATCAGTTTCAATCTGTCCTACTTAACATTAGTGTTGTAAAGGTTCAGATTCCTTAAGAGTCTGGCCAGTATGGCAGGTCTTTAATAAACCTTGTTTTCCTTTGGCTGAAAGAAGGTTTGAGTCAAATTCATTCAGGTAGCACCTGTGTGTCACTATTTAGGGGTCCCAGCAGCCCCAAACCTCAGCAGAACAATTTGTCCATACCCAACATTAAACTCCACAATGTTACAAGGACACTTCAAGGAGAGAAAGGACATTAACACCCTAGTTCTAGAGTTGTGATTTGCCTTGTCTATGTGTGTCCCCTTTGTTTGTGACTCACTTTCACTGTTCTTTTAAGTTCATAGACACAAATTCTCCTCCAAGACTCTGGGTATATTCATAGGAGAGTATGCTCCTAGTGTTGAGTTACTCTGTAACTATGGTCCTTGCTATCCCTATGTGATTTGAGTAAATAATTGCCTTTGCTGAAGAATTACCTGAATCTATGGACCAGTGATCAGGAGGAAACATACTGGATGATTTCACAGTGTTTAGAAGATTAGCCATCCACAGAGTCATCACTAGTACCCTCAAAGTAGTAGCAACTTACCTTCTGGGACTGAAATCTGTGAGTGCCAGTGTGTGTTTAGTAAGTAAGCCCTAGGAGGATCTTATCCTTTAACATCTATTCAATTGGGAGGTTAGACAAGATGAACTTTGCTATTCTTTCCCAGGGCTAAATCTATGAAACTATGAAATATATACTTCATATTTGTTTTGTTTTCTTTTGTACTTCATATTTGAAAAGAGTGACCACTAACAAATAGGAAGACTAAGAGAAGATAAGAGTTGAATTAAGTATTAAAGACAACTAAGTATGGGAAGGAAGTGTATTTCAGTTATGTAAGCAATCATTCCTCATAGGGGTAGGAGAATGGAATGCTGAGCTCTGTCGATAGTAAGTAGATCAATTCAGCTGGCATGCTGTTATTGTTTGTCCTTCAATTTATTTTATTTTTAATTTATGGAATAAAACACATATTTCCATAACATAAAACGATGATTACACATTAAACTGCAAATCTATTATATACAGATTGCCATTCCTTATGAATATAGAAGGTTAGCATGTAAATTTATTTTTTCTTTCCCCCACCATAGAGAATACCATTGGATACAAATAGACACATATATGTAAAATTATTCTATACTTATTTCTATTTATCAGTTCTTTCTCTAGATGCAGAGAGTGTCTTTCTTCATATATCCTTTATAGTTAATTTGGGTATTTATAATAGACCAAACAACTTAATTGCTCAAAGTTATGCTTAAAACAATATTGCTGTCACTGTATACAATGTTCTCTTGGTTTTTCTCATTTTATTCTTTATTTCATGCAGTTCTTTCCATGTTTTTTTTTCTAAAATCAATGAGCTCATCATTCTTATAAAACAGTAGTATTCCATCACAATTATATACTACAAGTTGTTCAGTCATTCCTCAGTTAATAAAATCTCTGCAATATCTAGTTCTTTGCCACCAAAAGACAGCTACTATAAACATTTTAGAATATATATGTTCTTTTCTTTTCTCCCCCCTCCCCCAATCACCTTTAGAAATAGATTAATTAGTGATATGGCTGGGTCAGAGGGTATAGGCAGTCTAATAATTCTTGAGGCATAATTCCAGATTAATTTTTAAAATGACTGAATCAGTTCACAATTCCACCAACAGTGAGTGTCCTGATTTTTCTACATCCCTTTCAATAAAATTAAGGACTGATGTCTTAACTTGGATGTGAATTAGATTTAAGTGAGGCAGAGTTGTGCAAAGTCATTAGTTTAAATCTCTCTTACAGAGTCATTGAAGTCCAATGACAAGACAAAAGGCAAATGATTGGAAATGACCAAGATGTAGTGTATAACCTTGGTATCTGTAATGTCTGGGCAAGATCTATGGACTCCACAGCACCTGCTATTGGAAGAAATTGTTTTCATCTACCCATTCCATCACAAATAATCTCCATACACTTGGGACAGACACACCCCCTACCCCACCAATGGGTTTGAGGAAGTCATTTACCCTCAACCTGGTTTAATTTGTAAACAATTTATCAGAATAGGACCCTTATGCATACTACAGCTTCTCAGAGCCACAGATGAGAGTTGAGTCAGGTAGATGACAAAGTGGATGAACAGTCCTAAAAAGGGTTAAACATGACTGGGATATAGAAAATAAAAAAGGAATATCATCAATTATGTGGTCTCTTCAATCTAAGAATCATTTCAGACCCATAAAGAGGGTCATAGTCTATGAACCTTGAAGACCATTGGCCAATGTCAGTTAAGTGAACAATGTGAAAAAAAAATAGGAATGGTTGCTTATGAAATTAATGACTGTGATGAAACATAATAGATCAGATTTGATTTAAAGGTGAATATTTGTAAACTTCAGAAGTATCATTCATTTTATAATTCTTGGTCTTAAGTGGTATATACCGATTATTTGATTCTTAGATTTAAGAGAGTAGATAAATGAAGAAATATGAGATGTCTATGTAGATGCCTACTGAGAGATAACTTCTATGCTTTGCATTATCAAATGAACATAAGCAAAATGCTTATTAACTCCATATCCAAGAGCATTGTTTCAGCATTTTAAGGATACCCAAATGTTGTTCAAATTTAAAAACCTCACTGTCTATTTGGTCCAATTTGTTTTGTATTTTATCACTTAAAATTGCATTTTCAGATGCTTTGCTAGAGAGTTAGTCCATTGTCTCTGTTTTAGTGCTTCTGACTGCTTTATTGTTATCAAAAAACAACAATAACAACTTTACTTTATGAAAGTGTTCTGGCAGAAAGACCTTTCCACAACTTCTTATATATGCTCCCATCACAAATTTTAGTCAAAAGATCTTTCTTCAGACCCCTATTAGTGCCCTTTTTCAGTGGTGCAGATAAGATGCATTAGTGAATCTTAGGAATCTGTGTAATTACTGAGCATCATAGGTTAGCCTTCTTTTTCAAGATAAATATACCTCACATAAAATTATAATAAGCTTAGGGAATTTTTTTTAATAATATCAGGTTAGAGGTATAATGGTTTCTTGTTCTATTCACATCTAATAATTGCTTTCATTAGTGAACTATGGAATTACTGACAGGTTTTATAATTAAGTTCTATAGTACCATATTATAAGAAAATGTGATTTTTTTTTCTTGGCAACATTTCATAATATTGTCTTGCCCCAAATCCCCCCCCCAAAATTCTTAAGCTTACCTGTAAAAGTGTCTGACACAACTAATTAAATCTTTGTCAAGAACTGTTCTATAAATCTCCTTATGTCTTTGTTGCTGGGTTATTTCTTTATTCACAATGTGTGTGTCCCACAGAAGAGCTTAAAAGAGTACTTTCTGTCATTATTATTACTGATTGACTGGCTGACTTGTTTCATTTGAATTCATTTACAAAATATAAAGTTCTTTGATGAGGGGTCAGCAAACTAGGTCCAATGACCAACTTAAGCCTGTTACCTATTTTCTTACTACATGAAAGCTAAGAAAGTTTTATTTTCTAACAGTTTTTGAAGACAATAAAACTTTATTTAAAAATGTAAACAGATGTTATCTCAATTGTTTCTCACAACAATGCCCCTGTATACTTAGTACAAATATTATTTTTGTTTTTATCAACTATTAATTTTTTCTGTATTTAAGAAAAATTTCCCTGGAATTTTCAAGGTGATATTGATTTTACATCAAGCTATTCACAGGACACTATGACTTCTAAACCTTGGGACCTAAAGATTAAGCGCCTAGTGTGCCTAGATGTATGCATTCCTTGGCAGCACTAAGCATGTCTAAGCCTCTGAAGTAACTTCCATGGTAAGGTGATTATTCTATTACTCTAAATGCCACAACTAATGTCACAATGCTAGTAAATGAGAAATGTGAAATATGAATTAGTGTCTTCTGATTCTATGTTTCTATTTATTACATCATTTTACCTGTTGTTCCAATAGTATTCTATTATACTTTGTATAATACATACTACCATATATTATATTTGTATATATTATATATTTACTAATATATATTATAATATATGTATGTTTACATATTACATAATGTGTACAATACCACATTATAAATTTGTTACCTTAAAATATCCAAAATCCAAATAGAAAAGGGTGATTCCTTATCAACAGAAAGATTCTCTAAGGTTTGTATGATAGAAAGATAGGCAGACAGAAAGACAGAGAGATAGATAGATAGATAGATAGATAGATAGATAGATAGATAATAGATAATAGATAAATAGGTAGGTATATAAGTTATTAAGCATTCTATGCAAGCTGCTGGATAAGCAATGAAGATACAAAAAGAAGAAAACAAGATTATCCCCTTGCTGAGGAAATTTACATTCTAATGGGGAAAAAATACATAATGGGGAGGGGAACTGTAAAGCCATCCGTGAGCAGCACAAGGGGAGTTGAGGAGGGAGTTATTATTACAAAATTAGAGAAAAGGACTTTAGCTTCGATAGCTTAACAAGCAATACCTTTATATAATAACATCTATAAATGATACCATGCACAGATTTGTTACACCAAAAAAGGAATCTCTGCATTAATAGGGAAAATATACATTCAATTTGTGGCAAGATAGACATATGTGTAAGTGGCCAAGGAGATATGATTCTAACAGACTTCAAACATCTAATTTTATAGGACTTTCATCAGAAAAAAACCATACCTTTGAGTTCTGAGCCTTGACAACACTAACAAATAGTGTCAATTAGCTTACAGATTTCTAACATATCTGTAAGTAGGTTTGGGGAGAGAAGAATGCATGAGGACCTTCCCAGTAAAGAAAACTCTGGAATGATGGTTCAGGATAGCATGAATACATTGGGAGTCTAGGAGACCCCTAAGAATATGCTGAAAGATGAGGTAGGAGAACTTAAAGAAGAAAGAAACTTCCTAATTTGGCTCTGACTGGCTGCCACTTGGGAAGACAGTCAATGTGTTGAAACTTCAGAAGTTCTGAAGCATCTCAGTTCTTCTTTTGAACACAGAGAGCTCACTTCTGACATTTTTCACCATGAAATTTTATTTTTAATTTTTTTTATTTCTATTTTTCTAGTTAGATTTGCCATGAAATTTTAAAATGTAAGTAGTTTCCTGCTCAGTCAATGAAATTCTCAAGTTAGCAGGAGAGATCTCAAGGAGAGATGGAACAAAAAAAAATATTATGTGTGGATTTTCTTTTGATATATAGACTTATCTCCACAGGTACAAGGACAGAAATTATACTTTATCCCAGTCTTACAGGACAGGGAACCCAGTTTATGCTTATTGAATGTGTGCCGAAGAAATTAATGTGTTTTTTTTCCACAAGGCAGAGTATTATTATTATCATCTCTGTGACCTTTGCCTTTCCAGATGTCATAAATGGGTAACTTCCTTCACTGAAAAGATGGAAGAGAAATATCACTTCCTTAATTTTAGAAAGTATAGAAGACTAAGGCTTTCTAGAGTCAAGGCTAAAGACAGATAAAAAGTAGTAAAAGGAGAAGCTAAGAACAATCAGAATCCAGACTCTGTTTAATATTTTTTAATTAATATAAGGGACATTTTTGCCTCTCTTCTTCTTAATTTTTAATCTGTCCAAAGCAGTAAAAAATATCCCTTTAAAAACTGCTTTTTGAACAGAAGAGTAATAAGGGAATGGTATAAGATCCCATTCTTTTCTACAGTTGCACCAGAAAAACAAATAGTTCAATCTTTGGAGAACAGGGAAGAAGGATGAACTAGAGAAGGTGATAATTCAGGATCTTGCCAAGAACTAAGAATTATATTGAAGAAGACCCCCAAATTAAAATAACTTCTCAACCATTAAACAAATCTCTCCCTTCCTCCATTCCTCTGTTTTCTACTGCTATGATTAAAAGGGGCCAAGATGTTTTCTTGACCTTCCAAATCAAAACTCATATCTTCCTACAGAATCATTATTATATATACACACACAATACACATATGTGTGTGTATGTATACACATGTATACATATATGTGTATGTGTGTATACGTGTGTGTGTGTAATGGAAAAGCATAGAAAAATATATTGGACCTTCCTATTAGAGTCAATTGGTTATGTGATATGACCTTGAGCAAGTCATTTAAGTTTGCCTTAGTTTCTCAACTTGCTTCCCAGGGTTGTTATGAAGATCAAATGAAATAGTTTTTATAAAACAAAAACACTTAGCATAGTGTGCCTGGAACATAGTTGTACAAAAGTTCATTCTCTTGTTCCCTTTCCCTTTTTAAAAGTTCTATGGAACTATACTTCAAGCATATTTTGAATTAATTAGCTTTTTTTTCAACTACTTTGGTAAACTGACTGTCTACTTTATTTGATGTCTAATAGCTCTCATCAATGTAAAGGCCTGGGTTCAAGAATTTCTAGGAAATTTGTACTCAAAGAAATAATTCAATTGTGAGCTTTATTGTTATGCAATGCTTCAAACAGACAAATAAATCATATTCACAAACTATGGCAACAAAGCCTAACTAACTCCTCCACATTCCTATCAATAACTACCTCAGCTGCCTTTTCTTTCTTTCTTTCTTTCTTTCTTTCTTTCTTTCTTTCTTTCTTTCCTTCTTTCTTCCTTTCTTTCTTCTTTTATTTCCTTTATCTTTATTTTATGGAATTAAACAAGCATTTCCTTAATATAATATAATTTTTTAAATGATCACTATAAAACTGCAAATCCATTATATACAACTTGCTATTCCTTTTAAATATGAAATAAAGTTATCATATAAAATTATTTTTTTCTTCCCTCCCTGCACCATAGAGATGGGTACCATCAGACACAAATATGTGTATATACATCTGTAAAATCATTCAATACATACTTTTATTTATCAGTTCTTTCTTTGCAAGTAGATAGTATCTTCCTTCATATGTCCTTTGTGGTTAATTTGGGTATTTATAATAGTCAAAATGACTTATTCACTCAGAGTTGTTCTTTAAACAATATTATTGTTACTGTATACAATGTTCTCTTGGTTCTGCTCATTTTACTCTTCATTATTTCATACATGCCCATACACGTTTTTCTAAGATCATCAAGCTCATCATTTCTTATAGCACTATATTCCATGACAATCCCATACCACATATAATTCAACTGTTCTTCCTTATCCTTCTCCTTTGATTTCTTTTTTTTGGAGGGCAATTGGGGTTAAGTGACTTGCCCAAGGTCACATGGCTAGTTTTTGTATTGGATTTGTGTCTGAGGTTGGATTTGAACTCAGGTCCTCCTGACTCCAGTGTTGGTGCTCTATTCACTGTGCCACCTAGCCGCCCCTCCCTTCATTTCTAGAACTATAAATTATAATAAAAGAAATCCAGCCCCAAATGACGTCCAGGGATATGCTGACTTGGAGTCCATTGTTAAATTTTCAGTGAGACCATTTGCATCTCAGGAATCAGCAATGGCTACCAAAAAATGTCAAATATTGATTTGTTTCTATATTCCACAAACATACTTATTTACTCTTATAGGTATATCTCTCATCTACCATGTTTCCAAAATGTGTATGTAAATGGAATGATATTTTACATGAATGAGTACCACCATATAACTAAGTTCTATACTTAATCTT
This sequence comes from Petaurus breviceps papuanus, assembly GCF_028583685.1. NCBI lineage: Eukaryota > Metazoa > Chordata > Mammalia > Diprotodontia > Petauridae > Petaurus > Petaurus breviceps. Next base: position 10,776,863 of record NW_027186315.1, read on the forward strand.
TCTAGAAAGAATTTATTTTGTAAAATAAATAATTTCTCAAACTTATTTATGTTATAGACTCAGATTCTTTTATACTATGCTTCCTTAAAAGTGACCTACACCTATACTTGAAATAGCTAGATTCATGTAGGTGAGCCTATGGTTCAAAATTTTTTATTTTAAACATTTAGATCTCCTTGAAAGGAGTATATTTTGTAGAATGAAAGGCAAAATTATATTTTAAATCAGTTATAAAACAATTTTTAAATGTTACATTTTAGATAAATCTCTTTTGAAAAAGTTGACTAAAGCTAGTTTGATTGACAGGCAAGGGACCTTACTGGTACCTAAAGGAATTAGCCAGAAGTTTCTCTTTGGTGTATGTGTGTGTGTGTGTGTGTGTGTGTGTGTGTGTGTGTGTGTGCATGTGTGTGTGTATTTAAAGAGCTATTTAAAAAATGTGTGTGTGTGTGTGTATTTAAAGAGCTATTAAAGAAATTCTGAGCTCAGTGAAGAGCTGGGCTGTTACAACAACAGAAGCAGGCATAGTAAAGGATCTGTGGTCTACTATATATCTGCTTAGTGCCCAAATATCCATGTTAAGATAAATAAGACATGTAGTAGAGAAAAAGGAAGTTTACAGTTGCCCACTGTTACCATTTTACAAACCTGGAGAGGAATACAGACAATGTTAAGATCAACAAGATACTTTGGATCATTCTGTGCCATGCTTAGTTCTCATAGTGTCACAACACACACACACACACACACACAAACACATTAAATAGAGAGTAAGTTGTTTATATACTTCCTCAACAAATGTCTCAGGCATGAAGAGCCTACTTAAAAATTAGCTTAAAAATAATAAGTAATTTGATATACCATAGTCTATAGCGATCAGTTTTAAAGATAAGCCCTAGCATCAAGGAGCCTAATGGAAGTCAGGATGGACAAATTGAGCAAAAGAGGTCCTTATGGAAGGTGTGTGGTCAGAACATAAGGTTGTAATGCAAGATGAGCCAAACTCCTAAAGAATATATATGGCTTTGTTCAGGCAGCATTTTTTTGTAGGTAGACACTTCTCAAATGAACACAAATTCAGTTCCTGGCATATCCAGGTACTTAATAAATGCTTATTGATTCATGATTATTTTTTTTTTAGTCCTTACTCCATATGACTTCTATATCATCATAGAAACAGTCATGCAATAAGCAGTTATTTGGGAAAGTGTTTATTTCCTTAATGGGAAAAATCAGTCTGAATTCATGGTTCTTCTTTATCACATAGTTTTAGACTAATTAATAAGGTGCTAAGGAAGGGGTATTAATTAAGCGCTTACTATGTGCCAGGCACTGTGCTAAGAACATTTCAATTATGATGCTATTTGATTCTCACAACAGTCACAAAAAGGAGATGCTATTATTATCCTCTTTTTATAGTTGAGGAAACTGAGGGAGTCAGACCTTATTTGATTAACCCAGGGTCATATAGAAAGTGTTTGAGGCTGGATATGAATTCAGTTCTTCCTAGCACCAGGCCCAGAGCTCTATCTGCTATACCACCTAGCTCTGAATTATTGATGGGGTTCAAATTAAAAGACCCAGAAAAGTTCTACATGAGGTGTTTGTCATTATGGATTAAACAAGATTTATTAGACAGTTACACAAGAACAGTTATATAAGACTAGCCTCATGCAGTAGCAGATATGTCTGCAGTAAACCCTGAATTGATAGCCCAATTAGGCCAAACCCTCGACTTCATCTTGCTAAAGTCATAGTGAGTCTCATAATTAAAGAATTCTTAAATGTTTCAATGCCTTAGCATGTAAAAAAAATAAGTAAAACTCAAGACATAATTAATTAAGCAGTCATTCAAAAGGTAAGCATTTATTAAATGTCAACTATGTCACAGATGATATACTTGATGATGGGGAAATAAAGAAAAAAAATTGAAATAGCCCTTGTTCTCAAAGAACTTACCTCCTAAAGGTGAGATAACATGCATACATGCAGGTTCATTAAAAGCAAATACAATGTAACCTGGGAGGGGAAGACACTACTAGCAGTTGGGGGAACTAGAAAAGGCTCCAGGATGAAGATTATGTTTTATTGGAATCTTGAAAGATTCCTAGGCCAACCCCTCTACATGCATACTTAACCCTCCCTAATTCCCATCTTCATCAGATTATCACCATTATCATAGCCACTATCTCTGTGATCTTCAACCTTTCCTTTTCTACTGGCATTCTCTGTTGCCTACATGATCCTTGAACCTTCTATCATTTAAAAACTCTCATTTGATTCTACCATCTATTAGCTAATGTCCTATGTCTTTATTCCAATTCTCAATTAAATTCCTTAAAACAAAATCTTTACTTCATGCCTCCACTTTCTTTTCTCTTGCTCTCTTCTAAATGATCTACAGTCTTGTTTCTTTCCTATAATTCAACTGAAACTGTTCACTCCAAAGTTCTCAATTATCCCTTAATTGCCAAATAAAATGGTTGTTTCTGAATTCTTATAGTTCTTCTCCTCTCCAGTCCATTTGGCACTATTGATGATGTGTCCCTCTGGGAACAAATCTCTTCGCTCTTGGTTCTTATAACACTGTTCTCTATTGGTTCTATTCCTAAATAACTGACTGCTCCTTGTCAATATCTTTAGCGGGCTCTTTATCCGTGACATGTCCACTAACTGTTGGTGCCATTCAAGACACTGTGCCAGGTCCACTTTTTTTTTCTTTCTTTACTATTTTACTTGGCAATCTTATTGGCTCCCATGAATTATCTATGTTAATGATTCCCAGATCTGTATATACTACCTTGATCTTTCCCTCAAACGTCAGTCTTATGTATTAACTAACTACTGGACATTGCAAACGAGATGTTCTTTATGCATCTCAAGCTCAGTATGATCAAAACAGAACTCTTTGTCTTTTTTGTCAAAATCCATCTCCATTCAGAACTTCTTTACTACTCCTATATTTGCATTCTCAATGTTATCCTTGACTGTGCTCTTTCACTCATTCTAAACATCCAATTTATTGCTCTCAGATCTATTTTTTTTTAAAAAGAATTCATCACTGAATTGACACTGCTTCAATCAAAGTGAAAAAAATTAAAGGCCTTAGCTGGAAAAGGCCAAGGTCTCATACAACATCCTGGGCCATCTCCAGTTATCTTGACCTTGCCACTGGATCTAGATGGCTCCAGAGAAGAAACTGAGGTTGATGACTTAATATAGCCCTCCCTCACTTAAATCTAATGAACTTCCTTGCCATAGTGTCACTTACCTGATGTCATGGTGCTCTTTGAGAATGAATGACAAATGGTAGCAGCAGGAAATGTTTCTTATATGTACATCTTTATTTACATGTTGTTTTCAAGATTAAAATGAAAGAGTCTCAAGAGAGAGGTACTTTTAGCCTTTTCTTGTATGCAAAGCACTTAGCATAGGACTTTTGATAGATAGTAAATATTTAATAAATTCTTATTAATTGATAGGTTGGCAAATACTTCAAATTGAAGTGGAAACAATTCCTGTGACCTAGAAGGTATTGGGATAAAAGAATTGAGTTAAAGTGATTGGATAAATAATAGTAACATTATTTGTTAGTACAATAATTTATGTGAACTTCATCCTCCAATATTCCAATGAATTTTCTATTTTTGTATGTGGAGACTTCCTAAAAGAGTGGAGAACATAACCCATTCATACCTCCTCCTGTGTGACTCTTATCCATGTTCTATAATAAATCCTTCTCTACAGCTACCTTTGCATTGAGGCCACCCAGTATTAAATAGTATATTGAATTAGTTTGAGGACTTTTTGTTGTTGTTTGTTATTAGTGGATTTTTGTAGCTTCTACAGCAGATGTTGTTTCATAAGCTTCAATGATCATTGTATCCTTTTATTTATGTTAATTATGAACCTACCCCTGTGTGATGAATATGTGACCCAAAAAAGTGATAGTTTTGGACTTTTGAAGTACAATGTATCCAACTACACCAATTTATTTATTTATTCCTCCAAGGAGATCTGGGGAGCCATCAGTTCATTTAATTTAAACTTATATATTTTGCATCATCTAATAGCTAGTGTCCACATTTTCAAAGGATTCCTAAAGTTTGAAATTTTTATACAGAGACATTTTTTGGAGAAGGAATAATTCTAAATATTCCTTGGTTTAAGGATCAAAAAAATAAAGTCTCAATCTATTCATTATTTGTAAAATATTTGCTTTAGTTTAGAATATGTAGTTTCATCAGTATGAGGACCTCCAAGTATAGGAATACATATATATATATATATATATATATACAAGTATATATAGTACATATACTAACAATTCTGTAATATACAGTTTTAGAGATTCCTCTAAGACATTGAGAGTCTAAGTAACTTACCAATTGCCATAGAATGATATATGTCAAAGATAAGGCATGGACCAAACTCAGCCCCCTGTCCACAGCACCACATTATCTTTCATTTAACACCTAAACACAAATGAAATGGATAATCTGTTAAACTTCTTAATTGATATAGAAATCTGGCATTAAAGAAGAGGAACATCAGAGTACTTTTAGTACTGACTTCTTTGTAAAACAAAATGATATTTACTATTAAAAGAAGGTTTAAAAAAATTTTTTGGTTCAACTTTTCAGTTTACAGTTTGTAAAAAATGTATTTCCAGAACAAAGCACAGGCACACAGTTTATTCTCATCATGGTATTTAGTTTAACAGCTCTCATAGTTTGACATTTTCTGATCTCCTGTAGTGCTTTTCCTTTTTCTCCATAAAATCTTCTGTTTATTATCTACTCTCCAAGGGAATTCATCATTTTGGGCCCCAACATCATTTTGCTTTGCTATCCCTATTTGTTTAGATATATCTTCAAAAATACTCTTGTTAACTATTACAAATTATAAAAATTTAATGTTCAGATTTTTGTAGGAGGGCTGGGTACATGTCTATTGAACATGATGGTTTCCCTCAGTACTTTTAAACCTTGCATTTAACCATGTTGTTGGATTAATGCTGATGGTACAAGATATTCATTATAACCAGAAACCACCATACTAACCTTTTCACTGATCTCAACAGAAGCAAAATGATAACTTTCCTTCTCCCTCCCCTTGCCCCAACTCGTAATTCTTGTTAGAGTCATCACTATCATAATTGTGAGAGAAAGTGTTGTCCATATTCCTTCCTCCATTTAGACACCCATATTCATTCAAAAACATTTTTCTTATCACAGTCATTAATCTTCTTAACATGCAAAATAAAACATACATGCTAATTAAAAATAAAGCAAATGACTGATTTCAGTTTTGTACTTTTATCCTATTTTATTCAGTTCATGATTTTTTTTAACAGATAGAAAAACAGAACCAGAAAATTTTTCTTAGAAAAATGTGAGTGAAAAATTACATGGTATTTAAGCATACACTGATATAAAATCTACCTGGATATAATCAGCCTTTCTAGTTCTCATCTAATTTACATGAAATTTCAATTCTAGTACTTGGGAGATATTTTGAGATTAACATTTTTATGGAAAACATTATTTGTCATTTCTGCAGTGCAAAGTTCCTTTATGAGATCTTTTTTCAACCTGAAATCTGATATTGATGGGAAGTCATTTTAAACAAAAAACATATCTCTCAGCAAGTGACAAATTGAACTCAACTTCTTACACTCAGGAGGTCCTCAACCTAGGTGTGACATCTACCATTAACAACTCGTCAGCATATTTTCCTATGGAAACAATGTTTGGTATGAGGTTTAGGTTTCATGATCAGTTCAAAAATGTTTAATATACAATATATGTGCATTCTACAAAAAGTACTATGGAATTTCTTATATGGAATAATATTTGTAAGACGAAATTCAGGGTCCCAAATTTCAATTTCAAGAACGTAGCTCCCCCTTTCGTGCTTAGGCACCGCGCGGGTGAAGAGGTCCAGTGTCTGGCTTCAGCCAACGCCTCCAGCCGGGCTTCGGGCCTGTGTCGCCCACCGGCAGCATGCGTACAAGGGGCTGCTCCAGTACCTCCAGTTCTTCTAGCAAAAGAAAACCGACACTGCTGTGGCTCACTGCAAGAGAGGCAATGGGCTGATCAAGGTGAATGGGTGACCACTGGAGATGACTGAGTCTCGCACCCTGCAGTACAAGCTGCTGGAGCCTGTCTTCCTACTAGGCAAGGAACGTTTTGCTGGAGCAGATATCCAGGTCTAGCCCTGGTGGCCTATTACCAGAAGTATGTGGAAGAGGACTCCAAGAAGGAAATAAAAGACATCCTTATCCAATATGACTGAATTCTGCTGGTGGCTGACCCTCACTGCGAGTCCAAATTTGGTGGCCCAGGGGCTACCAGAAATCCTATCTATAAGGCAACTGCTATGATTGTGGATCTTTGTTTTGTTTTTTTTTTTCCTTTTTGGAGGGGGGAAGGTAGGGCAACTGGAGTTAAGTGACTTGCCCAAAGTCACCACGGCTAGTTTTTGTGTTAAGTGTCTGAGGCCAGATTTGAAGTCAGTTCCTTCTGATTCCAGGGCCAGTGCTCTATTCACTGTGCCACCTAGCTGTCCCCAGGATTTAGGATCTTTTTGCAATAAATTTGGTATATGATCTTTAAAAAAAAAAAGAACACAACTCCTCAATCAGGAAAATTATACCCCAAAATTTATGGTATAGAAAATGTGAATTAAAACTCTCCCAGATACAAACTGCCACTGTTATCTTCCACAGTCGAGAGCAGCAGCTCCAAGGTGAGGGGGGATGAAGGAGCGTAAGTTCTGTGTTAAGGATAGAGAAGTCTGAGAAAACTGAAAGCAAGAAATATAAAGAGGGTCTATGTGGGATCAAAACTCACTAGAGTGGAATATTTTTAGGCTTACTTTTCTGCCCCAGCAGAATGGAGGTATTACATCATAGAAGAGTGGGGGTATTACATCAAAGAAGAAACTACCTTTAATGGAAACTTGATGGGACCCAGTACAGTTCTGAGCCTATCTCATGCACCGCTGAGTCCAGATCAAGGTGGTGTAAAAGGGATTATGCTCCTAAGGTGTTGGGGAAAATGCTTGTACTTTCATTCTCACTGTATCTACAAAGTATATTTCCCTTTGTAAAACTAACTAGCTTTAATTAGTTAAATGGAACGTGGATGCTAGTTATTGACCTCCCAAAATGAGGCCAATAACACAGCTGCTGGTATTCAAGCCAAAAGTAGTGAAGAAACGGCTGAGTATGCTAGAACCCAGAGGAGTAAATCTAAGAGAGTGGAGCCAAAGTGGGCCGTGTCACAGCGGTTTCTACACTATCGTTCTTTTACCCTAGCAAGAGAAAAACCTAGACAGACTTTTTAAGCACTTTTCTTGCTGATATCACATAAAAATAGTAGATAAAAATTACAAAGTTACACAATTTCAAGAAATCATAAAAGTCTCAAAATGAAAATTGCCCTGGTATTTTTTGAATGATAACTAGGGACTGATTTCAGCTCTCTTTCAATCTACAACCATATCTTTATACTTGTTAGTGAGATCCTCCCTGTCTGCTTTTATTCATACATACACATATTACCTACGTTCAAATAATTAAAACATTGTCTCTTTTTTTTTTTTGCTGTTTTTTTGGAGGATAATTGGGGTTAAGTGACTTGCCCAAGGTCACATGGCTAGTTAAGTGTTAAGTGTCAGAGGCCGGATTTGAACTCAGGTCCTCCTGACTCCAGGGCTGGTGCTCTGCTTACTGCGCCACCTAGCCACCCCTCATTTTATCTTTCAAAGCTCAGTTCTTACCAAGTCACCCTCCCACTTGGTGAAGTCCAGTGTTTTCTAATTACCTTTATGATCAAAGACAAACTGCTCCAATTGACATTTAAACCTCCTTATAATCAATTTCCTTGCTTCATTTGAATTCTTTACTGCAGCACATTGCAGTGCAATTACTCTCCTTTCACCCTATGCTTATGTCAAAGTGGCTAGCAATTTTTTTTTTCCATCACATATGAAGTGCTATTTCCCATGTCTGTGCCCTTTGTACTGTCTTCCTTTTATGCTGGGAGCACACTTCCACAACTCTACCACTTCTTGGAATCTCTTGTTTTCTTCAAGAATTGTCCCAAATGGCACATCTGTAGAGGCCTTTCTTGGTGTTTCTAACTACCAATATGTTTGTTGTTGTTTTTCCATTCAGGGTTGTCATGTTTTGCCTTTGTGTGTGCCTTATATACCCCTATACTCATACATATTTGCCTTTCCATTAGATTGTAAGCTTCTTGAGGTCTGAGATTATTTTTTTATTATTATTTTTCTTTGTATATTCAGTTTAGCACATAATACCTAATGCATAGGTAAAACTTAGTAAATACTTGTTGATTGATGCAGTTTCTGATTGGACTAGATGGCATTTGAGTTCCATTATCTTGAATTATGTGATTCAATTTTGGGATCTAATAGCTTCAGTTAGATAAGGCTATCATGGAGATCATCCATATGAGAGCAATTATTTTTTTTTTAATTGGAAAGTGAGTTTTATTAAGAAATCTAATTCAAATAGGCAAAAGAGCCCCATCTTCCTGTAATGAGTTAGTTGTGATTATTACCCTCTTGCCCAAAAATAATCAAGGAACTGACACCCCTGATATTCTGTAGTTTTATATGAACTATGTGAAAATCATAGAGGGTAAGGTCCTTGTAAGCAGGAATTGTTTCAGTTATTTTCTTTGTTTCCCCATTGCCTACTGCAATACTTGGCACATGGTAGATGCTTAATTAAAACATAATTAAAGGATCACATACCTAGATCTGGGAAGGACCTCAGAGGTCAAGTCCAAACCCCTTATTTTACAGATGAGGAAACTAAGGCCTATGAGTTTAAGTTATTGTTTTAGGTATAGAGTATCACAGGTATAATCTGAATCCAGTTACTCAACTCAGAATAAGCACATTTCTATTCTACTATTCTCTTTCCTTATTTAAAACTTTCCTTCTAGAGTCACAGAATTTATTACTGGTGGGGTTCTTAATATTTTTTTTAAAAATCACTTTTATGATATGACTATAGATCTGCTTTGTGGCAGAAGACTAACTTATACAAGGTATTCCCAAAGACTTAAGCTTCAATAGCTTAAAACAGCATGAATACTTTTGGGACAGTGTGTATATCTTCAAGTCAATTTGTAAGATAATGACAAAAAAATGACATGCTCAAGAATTTGTTGTCTTGTAGAGGAATTAAAAATATGATCAAATAATGTACTTGAGTTTATAAGTTAAGTGCTTAAGACAGTTTAGTGAACTGGATAAAAAGCTGTCCATTTTGTTAAGTATATATGGATTCAAATCCTTTCTCTGACTCATATGGTTACTTGACTCTGGCCAAATCATTTGATCTCTCAGTTGCCAAGAAAATTCTCTTTGGCTAAAAGTTGTAGAGTAAAGGACAATCCTCATTGGAAGAGGGAGTTTCCTTACTGGTATTCACCACTCCAATGAAATCACTGGTCTGACAAAATAAACAAACAAACAAACAAAATCAATGCATACAAAATATCAAGTGGTAGGAGAAATCCAAGGAGAAATGATAATGTTTCCTCACCTAGGTTTCTAAAATTCTAAGCTATATCATGTGACAGAAAATAAAAATTAGGATGATGATGATAAAACTATGCCTATCAGATGTGCTTGATCCTCTGTAGCTGATTCAGAATTGTTTTATCTATTACTTATTCCACCACCTTGAAGAATATCAGAATAAACTTGTTTACCTGATTGTGTATTTATACCTCATACAATGATGATGAGAATTTGGCAACCATATCAAGGATGAAATTTGATGTGTCACACTATTTGAGGGACTAGTAGTTTGCACCATGGAATAAACCCCCATCCTTCCCATATGCCTAGGAGATATATAGATATAGAGGCATAGGTATTTGGGTATACATGTATATGTTTATGTGTGTGTTTATATGTACATATGTGTGTAATGGTTATGGGATTTGAAGGTCTTCCATGCCACTTGAACTTGCTGACATAACGGGAAGGAGTGGGGAAAGAGGAAGAGGAAGCTGAAGGCAAGCTAGAGAGCATGTGGTGACTGGAAGCATGGCAGCAGCAGCAGCGATGGTGGTGGTGGTGGCAGCAGTGCGAACTCCTTTTCTTTTTGAGCCAGGCAGAATTTCTGCTAAGGATTCCTGCTGAGGACTGCCAGGGACAGAAACTGCAGGGGCCAGAGCTGCTGGGAGCAAGCTGCCTGGACCCTGAGCAGTTGCTGTGAGTGAGGAGAGGAGGATCTTCTGCCTATTCTGTTTGGAAGGCTTGAGAATATGGGTATTTACTACATTAACTACGTGTGCCAACTTCATAACTACTGTGACGGCTTTGACTTTCAGGTTTTGGAACTCAGTTTTCTGGTATTTGAATAAATATTCTAGCTTTGTCCCCCATGTAGAGAACCTGGTATATTATGTGATTAAAACCATATCAGCATATTTATAGTTACTTTAGGCATTGTGATTATTGCATTGCTGATACAGTGTGTTTATATGTATGTATGTATTATATGTATATATGGATGTATGTATATGCATATATAGTTCATTAGTTAAGATCCAACTAATTTGAAAGCTGTGTCCTAATATTCATGAATTATTTGCTGAATCAAAGATGTGAATGATGATTAAATGATCACAGTAGCTTTATTTATGTTCCATGTTTTCTTTTATGAATATACATGGCTAAATAAAAGGTACATTTTTATTGAAGAAATTGGGTGGAAATTAATGAAAAAAATGCAAATGAAATCTAATCCCTTTCCTCAAAAGATGCTCTCAAAATATACAATATAAAGGTATTTTTCTTATTAAAACCTTTTTTGGAGGAAAGTCTTTGTCATGTCTTCAAATTTCTCCCCAATTGATTATATTATTTGGTGATTTCATGGGTTTATTTTTAATAAAACAAGAATATGTACTCATGTAGCTTTGAAAAGTTGAATTTGATGTTGTCTCATCTAGGCTGATGGTTTAATGAATGGTCTCCAGTTTATGTTCTTTTGCTGTCATTCCATGGACTAGAACCTGCTTTTCTTAGATTGGGAAGTGAGAGGGAAATATTCACTGTTAATTGGTTAGACCAGGCTTAGATTGGATTGATCAAGGCCAGGCTTAACAGTGACTGTGTACAACAGAATTACTTCTCATAATTCTCCTGGAAGCTGTTTTAACCCAATATAAAGGAACTTTAGGGAAAAAAAAAGTGGGGCTGGGACTGATTTGTCAAGAATACCTATATATGAGAGGTAGAAGGTGGGAATTTAATTAAAGAGAACAGAGAATTAGGAGGCAACTTTGTTATATGAGTTGAAGGAGGAGAATGTATCAAAAAGGAAGAAGTCAATTTTTGAACATGCTCAAGAAAAGTTGATGACAGTTGAAAGAAGGTCATTGAATTTATCCATTTTGAGAATATTGGAGGTCATCTGATTCATAGGCCTGTACCTACTGCTAGTTTATGCTCTTTCTGTTACATGACTAGAATACCATAGAGAAGGATTGAACCTAGAAGTACATGACCCAAGTCTAGCATTCTTTTCTATCTGCTGTTTCTGCTTCCATCTTGGAACTTGCACACTGAGAGTCTTTGGGTCCTCATTTAATGTTTTATACTGGATGATGGAATGTATGGATCTCCCTTCTTTTTAGAGACAACCTAGAACTTTGGAGTTGAGATACAACTTTGGGGCCGGAAACAGTATGTTCCTTTGAACATATGAAAAATCCATGGAACAAGAGCCATACTTTTTTGTGATTATTGTTTCTTTACTCTTGTTTTATCTTTGCTCTGTCTTTTGTTGAGAGACAGGAGAGGAATTAAATACTTATTAGTGGACTTGGTCAGTACATTCCCTTAGGTCTAATTTTCCTTGAGCTTCAAGGCTAGCTGCCTCAGGGTCACTGAAGAGGTGAATACAACCTTTTGCTATTTTACTACTGTATCAGTGTATTGTTTCTTTACATTGGGACCAATACTTGGAAAATAAGGAGGAAGAACAGTCCCAGTCTTCTCTGTATAACTTATTATATTAAGAAGATGAGGGGCGGCCAGGTGGCTCAGCGAGTAAGAGCACCAGCTCCAGTGTCGGGATGACCTGGATCAAGTCCGGGCTCGGATACTCAGCACCACACCCAGAAATAACTGGCCGTGTAACCTTGAGCAAGTTACTTAACCCCTATTGCTTAAAAAAAAAAAAAAGATGACATATCTTCTTGTCATATGCCTTCTACATGATGTGACATTTTACTGACACTTATCACTCTATACTCTTCACCAGAGAAGGACTGGCCTAAGCCACCCCTGAAACTATATATAACTTTTAGAATGATGAAGAGAATAAAGATAATTAGTTAGTCTGGCTTCTTCTGACTACTAAAGAAGTTGGTTGGGAGAAAACAGATCAACCTATATGTGATAAAGCGTCTTATCATTGTACTGCATGGGCAGGACAGAGAAGTAGTGCTGAAAACCATTAGAGGAGTAATCTGAGCTCCCTCTGAAGAAGGAGGAAATACTATATATTTACTAAATTCACTATGAGTTTATACAACTCTCAGAAGCTGAAAAGCTAGCTTTGAGATAAACGAGGGGTGGCAGCTACCTATTTATCTTTGTCAGCAGTGGGGGAAGAGAGAGACAGAAGGAGCTGAGGACTAGAGAAGTGGCATAAGAATCACAAGACTGCTATAGCCACACGGTTCTAAGCTAACAACAACATCATCTTCCGCAGATGACTAACCCCCCTGTGAGAATTAGGAAGAAAATCACCAAAGCATTATACACTCAATGCTTACTTCCCCTTACACTTGCTTTTTGATTAAGAGTTATCTTTTTTCATTTGTTGTATCCTAATTGTTTCATGACATTGGCCTGTTTTCTTTTAACATAAACAATTTACAGTTGAACTCAGGCCAAAGTCAAAGGGTACAACTTGGGAAAAATTCTGGTTATTCTAAAAGTTCTGATTAGACATTTCCCTTCATAGTTTAAGGTAAAAACCAGTCTGACAGCATGGTTAAAGGAAAAAAATATCTAATATAGAAGTGAATGAGCTATGCTTATTTATTTACTTATTTGTTAACAAATCCCAAAGAGCAGAGAGAGAATCTCAGGTTGATCTGGATGAATCATGTTGAGACATAAGTGGGCCTATTAAGTGTAACTAGGAATGGCTGATAAGATATTCAACTTTTACTCTGTGGTGAGAGATAATTGGGAAGGGAAGTAGATCATTGGATCCAGTTCTTGGGCCAATCCAATAAAATTACTACTTTCTCAAAGGAGGTGGGTTGGGATTGGGGAAAGGAAATCTATCTTGAGTTGATCCAATCCTGATCTTTTCCTGTTAGGGAAGCTTACTGAGTGAGTTGCTAGCCAGTGAACCTTATTCTTCACTAGAACATCTATAGGTCACAGATAAAATAAAAAGAGAAAGCGAGCACAGTTATGATATTGTGACCAAGGGCTTCCTGCAATTCACTATTTTGTGAACAGTGCAAACAGAGAATCATTGGAGGTACCTTGGTGTGGTAGGAAGGGCATTTGTTTTGGAGTAAGAGACACAAAGTTCAAATCCCAGCTCTGACATGGTTTCTTTGGCAGGTCATATAATATCTCTGGGTCTTAGACCCAGCTCTAAATCTACAATCCTACTTGAGAACTTTGTCTCTTAAATCTGTCTCTGCCCATAAGTAGAAAAGTCTAATGGTCCCTCAAATGGTAAATAAGTATATTGAGCTAGGTATATTAGACAGAGAGGTAGCATGGTAGATGGGGAAGTAGACCTGCTGTCAGGAAGATGAGTTGAAATTCAGCCTTGTTATTGGCTATATTGGTGTTGTTTGGGGTAGCTGAGAACCCCTAAATGTCAGGGTATGGGGCAGCTCCCACCTGGAATGAATTTAGGCACACAAACCATCTTCCAGCCAAATGACAAATTTTATTTTAAAAATTGTATTATATTGTATTATTATATTATAATATTATATATTTGACTTCTTTCAAATACATATATATTATATAATAATATATTACAATATTAAATTATTATATTATATTAAAATTTTTATTATATTGATAGAGAGGGCAAGGTTCCTAGTAAACATGCAACTTAATGGGGGAGAGACTGCTGCTTATATACAAAAAGGACTAGGAAAGGATCTGGATGGGATTAAGTAGTCAGGGGTGGGCCAGATGCAACAGTGAAAGGACATCAAGTAGGCTAATTAGGTGATCTAAATACTCAAGTAGTCTGGGGTGAGCCAAGAGAGATGAGTGGGATAAAAATGATGACTTCTCAAAGATTTAATAGTAGATTTCCTGGACCCCAGACTTGGGTTTCTATTAACTAGATGAGTGTATGAGGTAGAAGCTTATCAGGTAGTGTTCTAAAATCTGTACAGATTGGTGTTGTTACCAAATACTTAGCAGCCTGGGCTAGCAGACTGAGACCCTTGACTTACTTCCCTGGTCATAAGTTGAAGGTTTTGCTAAGCTAAGCTAAAGTGTAGGAGGGGAAAGTAAAGACCCTTCATATCTAACCACAGGCCCAGATGTCTCAGACTTGTTTCCACTGTCCATCATCTGACCTGTACAAATATAAAATTGGAAATCCTGTTACAAAACTCCGGACAGGTCACCATGTCCTAAAATCCCCACGATTCATAAAACATTGTCTGCTTTCATATCTATATTGATACTGCTAGACATGTATCTTCTTCTTTCATATCTATTTTAATATTGCTAATATTTTACTTGCTGTATAAGCAGATTTTTGTGGTCAGTTTGTGAGCCTAAGTTCCTGACTAATAGAAGGGAAGGACAGTATGGGGAAGGGGGGGGAGGGGTAGTCTTTTGGGTATATAACCAAAATTTTGGACCTCTCTCAGCAGAATACTTTTGCCACTAACCCTAACCCCCTTCCCACAGGAGATAATAAGGATCTTTTTGTTTTTCTGGAGAAACCTCTGAGTTATTGAATTTATTTTGGACAAGGGTCTTTTGTCCCACACAGAGACAGTGAAAGAAATGTCAACTAAGCTAATTAGCTGATCTAGCTGGGCTGGGGTGAGTCAGTTGCCTTGAGTAGAGGTGCCAGTAATCTGGGTTGCTGAAATATATGAGAAAATTCAGGGACTGGGTTGCTTTCAAATACATGGTCTTTTCCTTTTAGGTGTCCAGGTCCCATCACCCCATTATTATCACTCTGGTCAAGTCACTCAACTTCATTTTGCTTCAATTACCTTGATGAGATACAGGGTCTGGGAACCTCCTTGAGGTCTTCCCACATAGAGTATTTGCATGAGGCCATAAGACTTTCATTGTGACTCTGCCCAGATCTTTGTTACTACATTGGTCCTCCATTATTAGCTAGTCCCCACCCTTGATCTTCACAAAATATCTATACCCAAATCAACAGTTACACCTTTGAACTGGCCTAGACCACCATTTTTTGTCATCCCCAGGTAGCCTCCAACAACTTCCCACCCTTAATCACTCATTTACTGGAATCTGACCTCATTAACTCCTCCAGAAGACCTTCCCCAAACTCATTACTGGAGTCTGACCTCATCTGACTCCTCCTGAAGACCCTCACCAAACTCCTCCTCTAGACCACCCCTAACTTCCTCCCACAACATTTCTGTTATATACAGAAAGTTATATACAGACCCCATCTTGCCTCCATGTGGTATGAGAGAGCCTTAGATTTCTAGCATAGATTTACTCTGTGTCAGATGATCCTGGCCTGCTTGTCCAATACAAGCAACACAGATACTGAGGCTCCTTAAGAGTCTATCCATTATGGTGAACTTTTAACAAACTTTGTTTTTCCTTGGCAGGATCCAGTGTGTTGGTATTTTGGGGTCTTGAGCACCCCTAACCCTATACGTCATCATTTTTTGATGACCTCTTCATTTTTATGTTTCCCTGATCTCTTCAACCTTATTTGTAAAATGGGAATAATAACTATACCTACCTCCCAGGGTTGTTTTGAGAAGGAAGAAAACATTTCTAAAATATTTAACAGTTTCATAAACATATTCTCTTCTTCTTATCATCATTATTATTCAAATGTGATCACAGTTATTAGCCAATTCTGGGGCCATGAAATATGACATAGATATGTTTGGGAATGCAAAGATACCTCAAGGGACCTTATCCACAGCAAAGGAGTTTCATCATCTTCTTCCCTATAACTCCAGTCTTTTTGCAATCCCCCAGGTGATCTTTAATTACCCTTCCTCCAAGTTAGCTAGAATATAAATTATTGACAGTGCTTACTAGAAATGGCGTCTTCCAAATATTATGGCTATAGTTTATAAAGAAGTAATAAAGTGTGTTAATTTAAGACTCAAAGTTATTTGGGGGTAATTTCCTATGGTGGGAATGGAGGTGGGTGCATTGAATTTGGGAAAGTTTAAAGTAAGATTTTTTTTTTAAGTAAGAACAAAGGCATGAACCACTGAGGAACATACCCTGCCTAACCTTAGGTGGGATGGTTTCACCTTGCTAATTTTCTGCTTACCTTACTACCTAGGGCAAGCCAATTGAGTAAGAAAATTCCTTTAACATTTACTTGTAAAAAAAGAAAAGAAAAAATCAAAACAAAAAAATTACCTTTCGAACTGGCTGAGAAGCTTACCATCAAAAATCTATTGGGCTTTGCAGTGAGATTTGTGCATGAATGGATGGCTAATTAGAAAACGGGTAAAAAACTGGCTTTAGCATTTTCTTTTGTTTTCCCTCTGAATGTAGTTCTAAAACAGAGCAGCAGAGATTAGGAATATTAATTTTAAGAGTCATAAATGCATTAAAAATCAGGCCTATTTGAATGAGAAGTTCTATCTCAATTAGAAGTGAGGTTTGAAGAAACCACCTTTGAATGTTTGTGGACTTGATATCCCAGAAACAAATTTGTCTGGGATATATTCATAAAAATACTCCATGAGCAATTTGATTTCATATCAATAGAACAATAATTGCTACTCTCCCCTCTTCAATCCATCCTATACCAGCTGTTAAAGTGATTTTCTCTAAAACACAAATGTAACTGATCTTACCACTCTTCTGTTCAACAAGTTCCACTGGATTTCTAATGTGTTTAGGGTTCACATACAGTCTCATTTTTTAACATTTAAAGCTCTTTACAACCAGAATCCCATCTCTTTTTCCAACCTTATTATGCACAACAGCTCCTCAAGCCTGATCAAACAAGGTGTTGCAGCAGAAGAGTTTTGAGTGTGTAGTTAAGAAAACCTGAGTTAAAATCCGGCTTCATACACTACAAGTGTGATCCTGGGTAAGTCCCTTAACCTCTTTGTGTCTGTTTCCTCATCCAGCCATCATCTGCAAGATGGGGATAATGATAGCACCGAAAACCCCAGGGTTGTTGAAGGGATCAAATGAGATACTATTTGTAAATCATTTAGCACAGTGCAAGGAATATAAGCACTTAACAAACACTTGTACCCTCCCTCCCCACTCCTTTTACTTACTGTGAAAATATTATATATATATATATATATATATATGTGTGTGTGTGTGTGTGTGTGTGTGTGTGTGTGTGTGTGTGTGTGTGTGTGTGTATAAGCTTATTCTGAAATCTGATCATAACATTAAATATGAGATTTGACATGGCATACAAAGGGATAGAATGGATTGTCTATAATCCTGAGAGATTTCTGTATCTGGTTATTTTCAACCCAAAACATTATATTATTCAATGAAATAACTTTTTTAATAAATGCAAATCTGTATTTTTTTTGTTTTATAAGCTCTAATGTAATGCAAAATGAGGATTTTTTGCTTTCTCTTTCCCTAAAGAATTAATTAATTTTAAACTAGCATGAAAACTTTTGTTTTCCAATGACTGAATTAAGGCTACTAATCCCATAATAACCTTGTCTCTCTAAGAAACTAAAATGATCTGCCTTCCTTTCTGTTCCAGGGAGCTATTTTTCATAGACTCATAGAATTTAAACGGGCAAGAGAAGTCATCTAGTCTAATATATATTGGGAGAATATATCCACTCACTTCTTAATGATTGCCACTTCAACTCTAAAAGAACTACTCCATTTTAAATCTTATACACCAGGGTAAATAATAAATTCCATTGTGATTGAAGGGCATTTGTACCCCTTCTCTATGGTTATTTAAAAAATATATTTCTTTTATTAAAAAGGTATAATAAAAGAAATTTCATTTAAAACCATTCTCCACAATCCTGAAATTGAAGGTCAATACTTAATGTGATATGAATAGTTTTGTAATGCAAGGAGAGTTCTTTAAAATGAGGTCTGCTATGAAGTCATGTCCTAATGCATAAAAAGTGCATGGACCTTTGGGAAGTTTATCTGATAGCTAGAAATTGAGAAAGATGCAAACCTGGAAACTATTTTCACATTTCAAAGAACATATTCATTTATTCAACAAACATTTTCTTTGCATTTATATAATTACATATTTAAAGCTTGGGGACAGCTTACATTACACATAGTCCAACCTCTCATTTGATATATGAAGTCACTGAAACTCGAAGAGATTGAAAGGCTTTGTCAAGGTCACCTGGATTAGTCAGTACCCAAAGTTTGGTTGTAGTCCAGGTCTCCTAATTCACATTGGATTTTGCCATATACATAATGCATAGGTAAATGTGAGCTTTATAAGCACATACACACACACACACATAAAAGCCCCATCCTCTATGCGTTTATAATCTTGTACAAAGTGATAAGTATAATACATTAGAATATTTAAAATAACTTTGGAAAGAGTTTGGAAAGATATATGCTAGAATAGCAAATGAAGGAGACAATACATTCTGCTGCCATATTTCAGAATACATCTTAGAGAAGGTATCATGTAAGGCTGGTCTCAAAGGGTCACAACCTTTCAATGGCAAGATTGAAGGATGAGGACTAGAACATAGAAGGGTTACATAGATTAGATTACTAGAGAGACAAGGTTATTATGGGATCAGCAGCCTTAATTCAGTTACATAGCAGACTTCCTTTTAAAGAATGGTTGATGAGAGGTGATGACAATTCAGGTGCAGGCTTACACCTAAACTATTTCAATGCACTTCTCATTGATCTCCCTTCAAGTGTCTTCTCATTCCAATCCATCCTTCACTTAGCTGCCAAAGTTATTTATCTAAATTGTGGACCTGACCATGAGGAAGATGACACTTCAACTGAAGTGTCATGGGGCTCTGTCCTTGGTCTTGTCTTGCCTATTTTTTAATCAGTTACTTGAATGTGACACATCACATTTACCGATGGGATAAAATTGGGTGAGATAATATATTGGATGATTGAGTCAGTATTAAAAAAAATGGACAGGCTAAAAAGAAAGAATGAGTATAACTAAATGCAATTTAATAACAGCTAGGTGATATAGTAGATGGTAAATTGGACTTGGAATCAAGAAGACCTGAGCTCAAATGTCATTCAATAAACATTTATGAAGTACTTGATATGTGCCAAGCACTGTGCTAAGTGTTGAGAATGTTAAGGACAGTTCCCGTGCTTAAGGAGCTCACAAATAAATGGGGGTGAGACAACAGAGGAGAGACAAAATATAAATAGTAAAGTTATTTGAAAGGTAGCTACAATCTCTATGCTATGTACTAAGTATTCTATATATAATGTACTATACAATATGCTCTTTCAGAGGCAGTATTTGAAACCAGGTTGTTCTGATTTGATGGTAGGGTTCTCTCTACTATGTCATGCCTCAGTGTTCATAAGTTATTATGTATTTATGTTTAGCATCTAGAAATCTATTTTTCCACCTCTATTGCCTTTTTAATATCAAGTGGTCATAGCATATCATGAGTGTCTTACAGCCTGTATTTGAGATATGATAAAATATAATAGCTGGGCATTCAATATTTTTGTTCTCTCCATTTCCCTTTTACTGTCACTATTATTATTCTCTCAAATGTTCTTTATTTTGAAGCTTTCTAAGAAATTAGAATTTTATATCTTAAAGGAAGTCTAAATTGTGTGTACATATTACCAACCATCTGGAAGTTTAAAACATAAGAGGCATGTTTGGCTAGGAATATGTAAATGAAATTGACTTCTAAAAATTTAAATAGTCATTTCACCCTCTTTTTACAGGTTATCTTAAGAATGGGTGCCACTTATAATGATGAAAATGCAAAATCCAAAAATAGAGAGAATCCAAATGGCTGTTAATGTTTCAATATCAGTTTTTAAAAAGAATTAAAGGTTATATATTTCTCTCCCTAGGCAGATTTTTAAAAATAGCCAATATTTCTTATTTTCCTTCCTCAAATAATAACTAGCATTTATATAGCTCTTTTAAGTCTGTAAAGCTCTTTAAAAATATTATTTAATTCTCACAGAAACCCAGGAGGTAAGTGCTGTTGTTATTGCTATCTTGTGTATGGGGAAATTTAAGGAGACAGAGGTTAAAAGCAACTTGCCCAAGATTACACAAGTAGTAAATGTCTGGGACTAGACTTGAGCTCAGATTTTGTTGATTATAGCTACTTAGCTGCCTATACCTATAAGACAATTGTTTTCAATCAACAAGCATTTAGTTTTTGTTCAGTGCTTATTGTCAATGGACCCAGAGGACTCCGGAGGAGAGAGTGAGTTTGGTGACTTTGCACAACCTTCCCTCATTTAAACCCAATTCCTTTGCACCCTCCTGATGTTATGGTCCTCTTCTAGAACAGAGGACAAGCCACAACATTATATGCTAGGCATGGTGCTAATTTCAGGAGATAAAAAGATAGACAAAAAGCCAGTATTTGTTCATAAGAACCGCACATTCTAATGAGGGAGACAGCATGGGAGGAGAAAAATGTGCATATGAGATACATACAGTAGAATTGGGAAATAATTCCAGAGGAAAGGTGCTAGCAGTAAATGGGAAGAGGAAAAACCATTTATCTTTCTGAACCTTGAAGAAAACAAGGGAAGTAAAGAGGCAGAGGTCAGGAAGGAGAGTTTTTCAGATATGGGGATATCCAATGAAAAAGAATGAAATCAGAAGGCATATGCAAAGAAAACTAAGGTCAGTTTGACTGAATCAGGGAATATATGAAGGGGAATAAAGTATAAGAAGATTGCAAATGTAGAAGGAAGTTAAATTGTTGTAAAGCCAAGCATGAGCAGCTTTCCAGAGGACTGTTGCTGTGAACAGCTTTCAAGGTTCTGATTACATAGTATAGCAAACTCTCTATTTATTCAATAACAAATCAGAGCGAAACATTCACAGAAAAACAAAGTACAGCATTCACCATGTCACAACTCAACAACTTATCACTAAAATGGTCACATAGTTTTCACAACAGTGATCACATAGTTTTCAACAAAGTACAATCATTTAGTAACCCAACCATTCAATCATCCTTGAGGAGGCTTGCTTCCTTAAGGAACACAAAGTACAAAAGTCAAAGTCCTCTACCCATGGGATACAACAATTTTAATGGTCACTACTCACTACCCTCTTAAGGGGTAGTGGAAAGTACAAAAGCCATCCACCCTGAGGTCATAAGTAAATCACAATTTCATCAGTCAGTACTCAGTATCTATGGAGAGGTCCTTTCATCTTGACTTGAGGCAGGTAGCTCCTACCTGACTCCACCAAACTGTCACCTGGGTTCAAAGGCAGATGGATCCCAGCTCCTTGTCCAGCTCTCTGTGCAGTTTCTGCTCCACATTGGAGCTCACAGTGTCCAGTGCATCTCAAATATCTCACAGTCTCTGTTCCTGGGAAAAAAGGCTTAACAAAGCCACAATAACACTCATTCACATTAACAAATTTTGTATTGTGTGTAAGATCTTCCCTTCCCCTAGGCCCTTTGATAGGCTTAAGTGCACCTGGAGCCTGTGCTAGGAGGCTTGTTTTTCAGGAGATACTTTGTGATTGAGCAGTGGGTCATGAGGTATGTTACATTCTCTGACCCAGGAGA
Organism: Petaurus breviceps papuanus; assembly: GCF_028583685.1. NCBI lineage: Eukaryota > Metazoa > Chordata > Mammalia > Diprotodontia > Petauridae > Petaurus > Petaurus breviceps. The sequence continues at coordinate 10,798,858 of NW_027186315.1, forward strand.
AGACATTATAAATCCTGATGCAAGGCTTTGTTTTGGGGCTCACTTTGAGAAATGTTGTATGATTTGACCAGATGAGCCTCTGGGCAGCCATTGAGAGCCCTGGCTTTGAAAAACCCAGATGTTGATGCTTCCCCCTCTGGTAACTGACTAGGTATGGATGTAATGGTTAGACAGTTGGAGGCCTGTCTGCTTGATCTGTTTATTTCTCTATCTTCCTGTAATTTCTGCTTGTAACCTCTGTATACTCTGAACTTTGGGGTGCTGACCTTTTCCCCTGAACTAGGTAATGATATGTTTTATTGATTAAAGCAAGATTTCTAACCCATTTTGAGTTGCTTTCCTTTAGAAAAGCAGATCTAAAATCCTGTGTTGGCAGCCATCCTGGGGATGCCAGGGTGCTGCTACACAAAGTCACAGCAACATTTGTATAAAGCACTGCCACCATAGTCATGTTTCCTCAGTCTTTGGCAGCTCCAGCTAGCCCTTGGAAGTCCTTAGGAGCTCTGGCTGGCTCTCAGAAATCCTCAGCACCATAAGCTCCATTCTCAAAATCAAAATCACTTATTCCAGCCTCTATGTGGCTTGCTCCAATAAATTCTGTCTCAGTTCTCAATATTCATTCCTCTTCTCAGTTCTTCTCAATTCTCAGTTCAGTTTTCAGTCCAGCAGCAGCTGCCCTGCCTTCCTGATGCTTGTCCCAGGAAATTGTGATTGTCCAGCTTGCGCTTTTCCTTAAATTTGGTATAGCTCCTCCCTGTTTAGCCCCTTCCTGTTACAGCAGCAACAGGGAATCATACCTTCTGTTTCTTTAACAGAGGCTTAATTTGAAAGTAGGTGCTAAGTACCTCTTTGCTTGGCAATACAAAGGGATCTTCAAATTTCATTACTATTATAGTTGTGAATCACTTTAAAAGCTAAATAGAAAATTTTATATTTGATCCTGGAGGTACTAAGGAGCTCCTGGAGTTTATCAAAAAGGGGTAGTAACATGATCAGGCCCACAATTTAGGAGGATGACTTTGGCAGCTCAATGAAGGATGGATTGAAATGAGGAGATACTTGAAGCACGGAGATCAATGAGAAGCACACTGAAATAGTTTAGATGTAAGCCTGCACCTGATTGGAGAAAAAATGATGTATGTGAGCTATGTTGTGAAAGTAGAAACAAGAGGACGAGGCAACAGTTTAGATATTTGAACTGAGTGTGATAGAGAAGTCAGGATGACACTGAGGTTCTGAGCCAGGTTACCAGGGAGGATGGTGGTGCTCTTCAAAGTAATAAGGGAGTCTGGAAAAAAGAAAGGTTTGGTGGTTGGAGATAAAGTGAGTTCCATTTTGAACATGTTAAGATCAGGATATCCACACAATATTCAGTTGGAGATGTCTGAAAGGCTGTTGGGAATAAGAAACTGGAACTTGGGAAGAGGTCTGTAATTGATACATAGGTCTGGAAACTGTCTTCATAGAGATGATAATTAAACCTATGGAAGCTAATGAGATAAGAAAGCAAGGTAATAGAGTAAGAAGAGAAAGATATGCCAAGTATTGGCCTTTGAAAGTCACCCATGGAGAGTAGCTGTGATCTGAAAGAGGGGTCACCAATATAAACTGACTGGTCACACAGGTAAGAGGAAAACCAAGACTGAAGAGTATTAAGAAGACCTAGAAAGGAGACGGCATTGTCTAGAATTTGACAATCAACAATGACAAAGGCTACCGAGAGATTAAAAAAAAAGAATCACTGAGAAAAAAATAATTTGACAATTAAGAGATCATTGGTCTCTCTGGAGAGTAAAGTTTCATTCAAATGATGAGATTGAGAGTTAAATTGCAAAGGCTTTATAAAAGAGTGTGAGGAGAGGAAGTGGAGGCACTGAATGTGGATTACTTTCTCAAGGAGTTTAACTGAGAAGAGAAGGAAATTGTTAGATAATAGGTAGCAGAGATGTTCAAATCAAGTGAGAATTTGGTGAATAAAGATGAATAAAATGGGCATCTTCAGACTCAAGAAGAAAAGACTCAAAGTGAACAATTTAGTTGTATTCAGGTATCTATAGGGCAACCATACACAAATAGGTTAAACTTGTCCTCTTTGGCCCTAGAACTTAGAACAATGGTGGAAGTCATAAAGAGACAAATTTTGGCTTAATGTCAGAAAGAAATTTTCTAACAATTAGAGCAGTCTAATAATTAGAATAGAATAAATAGAATAATTGAATGTCTCCTTTGAGGTCTTTTATCAGAGCCCAGATGTCCATTTGTTGAGTATATTAATGTGAGGATTGTTTATTTTTGTGTGTGGGAATATGATTTCGGCTACATGGCCACCGAATTCCTTTCCAACTCTTAAATTATTTGATTCCATTCTAATTTTGAAAGGAACAAGGATTGTAGGTGGAGTAAGTCCATGTGAGCTTCTATGAGCTTCAGAGTGAACTGGGTTTAAAACAGTTCACTCTGAAGCTCATAGATTAGACCTCAATAGGTCTCTGCCCAAGGTCCACTTAATGGCTATATTTTAGGCCTTCCTGGCTTAGAGTGAATGTCAGTGGTAACTGTTTCTCTTTGGAACAGTAACCCTGAATATCTTCCCATCACAGTTTGATTTTTTCTTTTTTTTTTCTTAATTAAAGGGGTCATCCTTGACTCCCTTCTTAAAGAGGCCTGCTCACAGCATGGGCATTAACTCAGTCCAAATTAGTACCTAAAATGTCCTTAGCCTAAAAGGGCCAGCGTCTACCATTGCATCCTGGGCCATCTCCAGTTGTCCTGATGAATATCTGGCCACTGGATTCAGATGGATCTGGAGGAGAAAGTGAGGCTGGTGACCTTGCACACCCCTTCCTCACTCAAATCAAAGTCAACAGCAAGTCATATCATTATTTTCCTGATGTTATGTTCCTCTTTGAAAAAGAAGGACAAACACAAGTCCAAGTAAGAGGGTAGTTACTTGGTGTGTCCTTAGGGTACTATGGTAGCAGTGAAGGCCTGATGAGAACCTTGAAATACTGCCCAGCTGAACTCTGGAGATATCACTGATGGAGTTAGGACTCTGTCCTGTGTCATGAATCATCTATGAGTCTACGAAATAGCCAGGAAAACATAGGATTATATGCTTGCCCTATTGGAAACAGCTATGATGATCAGTTTGAGGAGATTGTTGGCAGAAAAAGTATCACTTCTTCAAGTCCTGATGTTGGAAGAGGCAAGATTTATTTAGCTAAATCTAGTTTATGATAGTGGTTCAAGATGAGGTTATTGCCATCAGAAAGTACAAAACAGTTTCTCCTTAAGGAGTCCATACTGATTGAACAATACGGATACTGAAATGAAGTGGTAGAAAGTGTGCCATAGCCTTGGAAGTTGTAAAAATGTGTCATGTATGAAATACCTAGAAAGTTACAGTTAGGTAGATTGAACCAAGCCCCATCAATTCACTACCCTTTATAAATGAAAAAAAAAAACAACAACATATATCTGGGATGTGTACATGTGTGTGTATGTATGTGTGTATTGTGTGTGTATGCATGTGTGCATGTCTACCTGATGGGTATGGTGGTTTTGTCTTAGGTTTAAACTGTCTTGAATATGCCCTGAGTTTCACTATCAAGGGGAAAAAGTATGACATGTAACCACAGCAAGTCCTATTTGCTCCCTAGAGAAGATGACAACCTGGGTCGTTTCTACATGTGATGAGATAGATGTTATTTCCTTCACCTTGTCTGCTACTATGCTTGTGCTGAAGATTTGTTCAATGACACTTTCACATACCATTCTTATATTCACTTTAAAAAAGAAATCATTTTATCCACCTCTGTAATAATCATCAGAACTTAAATATAAAACAATAATAATAGCAGAACCTAAACTTGACCTCACACCATTTCTATTAGAACAGCACAATGATAATAAGATAATAGCAATGATGAGTATCAAAATAATAATAAGTGTAAGGTAATGTTATACAATTATGATGATTAAACAGCATAATATCCAAAGGCTTAGCTTTTAGGACAAAATTAAGGTAGTACAAACTTCGACAGATTATCAGATATAAATCGTTGCCATTGTGTCAAACTTGAAAATGAAACAAACAATAAATATTATGATTTTTTAACTAATTGAAACAGACAGCATAGTTCAGTAAAAAGTAATAGCCTATGTTTAAAAATATCAGTTGACATCATTTTTACTCAGTAAGTATAAATAAATTATTCTACCAGGAATTAAATGTTTGGAATCCTATCTAAATGCCAGTAAATTTACAAATAACCAGATTAAAACCCTATTTTACCTTAAAAAAAACCTTTACCTATATATGGATGAACATATAACACATTTTAAAATATCTCTCCATACTATTTATAGACATTCCATTTTGCCTTGATTCAAAATGGCTAGAACTTACTGATGCATTGAATATCTAATCCAATTTATATACCTATACTGTCTGTTTCTAGTAGAAATTTATATGAACTTTGCAATGGCTTTATGCAGGTAAATTTTGTTTTGAACAATAGAAGTATTCTTCAAAAGTTTGATGTTATTGTTTTTTTTTAATTTAGTTGTAGGAAAGAAAGCAGTTATTTGAAGGAGTCTTCAATAAACATTCATAAATCAAACAATTATTCCCTAATTTGTCTATTTTGTAAATTGACATTTTCATATGTGTGGAGCATAGAATCTTATATCTTAGAGCTGGGAGGGACCTCAGAGAACTTGTTTAATATGAAATGTGTAAAATACAATTGAGTAAATAAAATAAAATTTTTTATTTGCATTATAAGCACTTCTACACTCACTATTGTATCTCTCCAAATTCCTCACTTCATAGTATTCGTTTCCACAACATAAATTTAGAAACATTATTGTTCGTGTTTTTTTTTATTTCACTACTTTTAAGACTAAATTGCTACCGAAGAGCAAGTTGTCGTCCCATTTTAATGTCACAGAGCAGCTGTTTAAATATTTTTTATTGCTTAATCCAATGACTAAACACATCTTCAGTATGTGTATTTACTTATTTATACATTTTATTTGAGGGGCTGCAGTTGTTGTGCACTACTATATTAATATGTGCATTATAAATCCTACATAGAAAATAGATATTTTAAAAGAATAAGTTGAAAAAAAATGTTATCTTAAAGTCAATATGGAGATTACTGAGTCAGAAAATGACGAAGTCATACCTTTGCTTTAGGAAAACAATTTGGAGGATGAATTGGAGAGGAGAAAATTTGAGATAGGGAGACCACTTACAGGATGATTGCAATACTCCAAGAATGAGGTGCTAAGGTCCAGAACTAGGATGGTGGTCCTTTGAGTAGAGAAAAGAGAATGGATATAAGAGGTATTAAAGAGGTAAAAATTATAATATTTGGCAATTTGTTAGATATGTATGATGTGAGGCCGTCAAGAATATCTCTGATGTTGGGAAGCTGGGTAATAAAAAGAATGTTGCCATATTCAATAGTAATAAGAAAAATCGGAAAGGGGGTATATTTGGGGGGGAAAGATTGAATTCTATTTTGATCATGTTGAGTTTGAGATTCCTAAGTGACATACAATTTGAAATGTTAAATAAACAGTGTGTGATATAGGACTAGATGTCAAAAGAGATGAAGATTAGATATATAGATCTATGAGTTAACTTTGTAATGATAGGGAATGAAACTGTAACGTTACTGGTATAGAAATTCCTTCTATCAATGGAAAATGATTTCTCCTCCAGAACTTATGGTCAGTCAACTTAAAAAAACTGAGATTAAATGATTTGTTCAGGATCACATTGCCATTTTATATTAGAGGAAGAAGACAAACTCAGATTTTTATGATTCTGAGGTCCACTTTCTGTCTGCTACAGTTTTGCTTCTAAAGTGATGGTAATTAAATCAATGGGTGCTAATGTGAGATTGGGTATAAAGAGAGAAGAGAAGAAAGCCTGGTACAGAGAACTGAGGAATAGCCACAGCTAGGATGCATGATATGAATGATGATTCAGTTAGTAGATTGAAGAATTTTTAGGAAGGGAGGAAGATAAACTTTTTACTATCCTCTAGTTTCACTGTTTCTTACTATTTTTCAGAAAAGCAAGAATAAGTATTCAGCAGGTGAGAATAGCCAGCAGTGTCAGTGAGGCAATGAAAGCTGAAGATCACAAAAAGATCAGCTAATTTGGCAATTAAAAGATCATTGGAAACTTTTAAAAAAGAAATTGTAATTAAATGAATGGACAAGGATAAGGCAGAGGCTAAGAACCTAGAGACTATAAAGATGATGGTATTCTCCATGGAAACAGAAAGTTGGAAGGAGAATGAGTTTAGGATAAAAGGGTAATATAAATTACAACCCATCTATGCAGCTTATCCTGTGCTACTCACTCTTTTCCACAGGAAAAAAAATGAAAATTGCATATTTATGCATGTGAATTGAGGAGGGAGTGATTAGCCTTTGTCCCAGAACCAGAACCCAGAGCCAGGGCTTACAATTTCAGTGATCAGGAACAAGGGTTGGGGATGCTTCTGTAGTGGATCTGAGGGTGCTATATAGAAATTTGCCTGGGAAAGCTGTTGTAGATGCTTGTGTTGGGTCTCCCTAAGAGTTCAAAGCTTAATGGAACCATTGAAGGCCAACTGTAGGTAGGGTGAGGATGTGGGTATATTGAAGTGGGGGGAGGGAGGTGTAGTTGTTTTTGAAACATGTTGTCAATCAAGTGATATTAACTATAGCTATATCAAATAGAAGCACTTCTTTATCATCATTGCAAGCAAGGACTTGTGATTTCCCTGATCTCCACTTATAAAGATGGCAACTTAACCAAGTTTTGCTCCAAATATTTGGGAGAAGTATACTGATGTATGGGAGGGCCCTATGGAGGGAGCCAAGGAACCTGACCTTTGTGACAATTAGAATTCACTGAGCGAGGGGCTGAGAATAGTGGATTCTAGGCTATAGAGCATGATGTCTTGATTGGACTGTTTTACTTGCTGCTGAAATCCACAACTTACTTTGGTGAGAATTTTGTCATATAAGGTGACATCTTAGAACACCAAACCCTTCTCTATGGGTGAGATAAATCAGTTCCCAAGAAATTAAAGAACAACCATAGGATGCTGGGACAAAGGTAGCCGCTCTGTCAGGAACCTCAGAATGTGGCCTCTAAAGAGTTTCTATTAACTCCCAAAATAGCTCTGATAAAAAAAAAATTCTTTAAAATGAAGATGAAAAATAGACAAAAACAACCCAGTCTGCTAGTCACCATGACTGAATTAATCACTTAACAGAGAAGTAAAATGTACCTGGTTGTTATTGTCTCTGTCACTGAACACTGTAAAAAGAGACATCATGAAAAACAGAGGCACTCCTCTGTTCATGAAAATCTTTGCCTCTAGGGTAAAATATAAACTCCTGTGTTTGACATTTAAAGTCCTCCACAATCTGGTTCCAGCTTATCTTTCCAGCCTGATCTCCCTTAATCTTGTTTTCAGCTTCACGATACTTCTTCTGTATATCTCATTCTCTCCACTCACACAGCTACCACCCCAGTACAAACATTCATCAACTAGTCTGTCTGAATAACCTTCTAACTGGTCTCTACATGAAGTCTCTCCATCCTCCATTCTACCCTCCAATCAACTAAAAAAGTCCAGGTTTACCTGTGTAATCAGTTCTACTCCCAACACACACACACACACACACACACACACACACACACACACACCTCTAACACCTTCCTTATTATTCCCACAATCAAATATAAATGTTTATTTGACATTTTAAATGCTTTACAACCTGGCTCCTTCCCTCATAGATGGTACAGAAGATTTAGCACTGGGCCTGGAATTAGGAATTTCCAAGTTCACATCTGGTCTCAGACATTTACTAACCATGTGATCCCAAGCAAGGTGCTTAAGTTATATTTTCCTTAGTTTCCTCAATTTTAAAATAGGAATGATAACAATAGTACCTGTTTCCTAGGTTTATCATGAGGATCAAGTGAGAGAATAAATGTAAAGCCCTTTCCACATAGTAGATGGCACATAGCAGATTCTTAAAAAATGCTTACTGTCTTCCTTCTCTTCGTATACTTTACTCTGTTCCACATGACAATCTTGCTATACTGGCCTATTTGCTATTTCTCAAACATAAAACAACATTTTTATACTTCAAGCTTTTGCACTGGTTCCACACCCCAATACCTAATTCTGTCCCTCCTCACCTTTGCTTTTAATTTTCCCTAACTTCCTTCAAAACTCAGTTCAAATCCTTCCTTAAGTGGGTCTCATCAAGCTGATCTAATAGTGCCAGTGTCTTCTCTCAGAGATTAAATTCCATTTTTTCTGTATTTATCTTGTTGGTAGCTAATTGTATACATGTTGTCTCTTGCATTGGAATGTGAGTTCTTTTAGGTCAAAGCCTACATTTTCGCCTTGCTTTTATAAGGGCTTAGCACATATTGCCTGGCAGTATAAGTTCTTAATAAGTTTTTATTGATCAACTGCTTACTATATGCCAGACAGGTAATAACTAATAATGTAGGAGATGATGAGGTTACCAAGTGAGAGAGTATATAGTTAGAACCCCCAAAAATATTAGGGTAGGGATCCATGAAAGAGCCTTGAGCTGTACAACCACAGTGAGGTGCCAAATATGTTACCAGACTCTTGGGCAAAGATTTTCTCTTTTGTTAATCCAGTATCTACCAGAACTTTCACTCTAGTAGTATGTAGAGAAGATAATACACTGAAGCAAGACGTCAGTAGAACCATTGGCATATTTGGGTAAATTATTTAACTCACTGTTGGATTGTAAATTCAAGGATGATAGGATTGTTAAAATTATTATGTTACTTAAGCAAAATTGGTACAGAGGGGGAAAATAAATTTATTCTTAGTTTCTGTAATGAAATTAGAAAGCCTATTTGTTGGTAGATTAAATAAGTAGTCAAAGACAAGGAAAGGGAACAGAAGAACTCAAATGTAGGTGGTAGCCAAAGTCAGGACATGCAGTTGATCAGATTTAGAATTAGCTTAGGACATAAAGGACATGGAAAGGGGTTGCCAGGTAACACTCAAGATAATCAAAAGGATCTTATCCAAGGTCAGACACAGGCCCCTGACCCCCTGACCCACAGCAATATTCAGGTAAAAGCATAATATCCTATGTAAATCCTTGGGAAGGAAAGTTGTCAGTCTTTTGAATGACAAAAATATAATGAATGAAAAGGTTATTACACTTTCAAAGCTGTGTGCCTATGTTTCTGGAATAACAATATTGAAGCTATATTTATTTCAGCTTAGTTGTAAACTCAGCCTCATATATACGCGTAAATTTAAACAACTCATATATTTTTAAGTTAATGAATATAAAAATACAGAGAATATATATTTTTTAAGTAAACAGCTCTGGTCCAAAACAAATATCCTTTTCTGTTTAGGAAATCTCCTTGATAACAATTAGTCAGTGAATATCCTGTAAGAAAGATTATGTAGTCATCAAAAGATTGTTTTCTAGACTTCTTCTTTCCTGTCAATTGTAAACCTGAACTGGAGCTTTTGTCTACAATCTTCAAATATATACTCTATATTTGATGAATTATATCTCTAATATATAAAAAAACAATAATAACTAAAAATATTGCTTTACCACACCCACCACACAAGTTGTAACTTCACATTGACTATTTGTCCCTGACCTGTGGTAGAGCATTCCAAGCTCATATTGGTCTGATCAGCCACAGTCAGACACACTGAAACTTGAGTTTAGCATAGTGATGTCATTTTTGGCCCTCTCCAGGAATAAAGGTAAACACCCAACCAAACAACATTATACCTATATCTTTTTGACTGTGATTTTAGGGAAGTCCCGTGGATTAGGGTTTCTGACTCAAAACATTAGAAAAAAGGAAAATAAAATCTACTAGGCTAGTGTTTATAACTGCAAAAATAGTGGAAAATAACAAAATTGTGTTGGCCAGATTTCATAACACATCTTGAAATTGCTATGCCCTAAATGACCAAAAGACATATGAAAGATTTTGACTACTTAAAAACATAATCTTGAAAAAGGAAAATGTTATTATACATATGTACATATACATATATACATATATATATACATATACATATATACATATATATATATATTTGATTTGTGAGAGAGAAGAGACAAACAGAGGTAGATAGAGAGGGAGACAGAGAAACAGATGAAGACTCAAATAGTCAGAAACAGGCAGAGCAGTCGAAAATATTAAGTACCTAATTTTTTCACATTGCTATGCTAGAAGTAGCAAGGGATATAAAACTATACAACTTACATTTTCTTCGCTCAAGATGCTTGTAGTCTGGCAAAGAAGAAAAAACAAAGAAAGATAAAGTTGATTTTATATAGGTTTGATTTTATATAATGATGTAAAATTTGTAATGAATTTTATATCTAAGAAAGCAGTTGATTGAGAAAAGAAATAAAAAAGAGAACAAGTAAAGGTGCTACAAAACATTACATGATTAATTGTCTTATAGAAGTGGGCACAGTTCCAAGCCCTTTGAATTTCATCACATTTACTTACCCACATTTTACTTACCCACACTTACCCACACAATTTTCAATTAGGTGTCACATAAGCATCTGTAACATATCATGTCCAATATATAATCTTTTCCCCAATATCTACTAATATTTACCCATCTTTTAATTTCCCTCTTTTTTTCCTTTTTTTGTTTGTTTGTTTGTTTAGAGAAAAATACTTCATTTTTCTATCAATTCTCAGGTGGTACCCCACTTCTCGCATATACCTTAGATACCTTCAATGGATAATGTAAGCTGTATGCAAAATGGACCTTCTAGAGGCATTTTCACTCTTCCCTACCAGACCATATGCCTTGACTTAGACCCAGTAGGAACTGTCAGAAAGCCTAAGCTATACTTCTAGGGAGCAACTTTTCCACAGAGGTAGGAACAGGCCTGGAAAAGGATGATCTAGAGAGCTCTGTCTCTTATTCCACCAAAATTCCCCTCAAGTTTCAGTGTTATGGTAGTGCTGTGAGAGCAGCCAAAGAAGAAAAGGGAAGCTTCTCATCTTTGTCATTAACGATCAAGGATCATATCTTCTTCCAGATACTTGGAACCTTGGTCATAGTCAGCATTTCAAGTAGAGGAAATGGAAGCACAGTACAGATATCAAGTCCCTGATAGAGAGGGTACCTGAGAAAGAGTCTAAATACTGACTGTTTGGAAACAGACATCATGAAGATGATAGGAATCTGCTGAGCGTTGATTAAAAAGGGACCAAGTCAAAGTTTGTGTTCTGTTTTTAATATGGGGCAGGTTCCAGGAGGCCAGCTTTCGGTCCTCATCTTGTAGATGGGTAATAGAAGTTTTGAATAAGTGTCTAGACATTACTAGCTCTAGTTCAGACCCTCATCCCTTCTCCCCTGAACTTTGAAAAGCCTCCTATTTTATCTCCCAAAATCACTCCAAACAATTTTCTACTGAATTACCAAAGTCATCTTCCTAAAACATAATTTGGACCATATCAACTCCTTTAGGTGTTTTTTGTTAGTTACCTCCATTTTTTTAAAATGAACTAACAGAATGAAGAAAGCCACTAGGCACCTAATAATGCCCATGCTTCAAAGTCAGTGCAATAGTAGTATATATTATCTATATGATCTCAGCAGAACACTATAATAAATACTTTATCTTAATCACGAATGAATTTCAATATTCTTACATTGTATGAGGGCATATAAAATGTCACCTTATTGAATAGGGAAATGAAGTTCAGAAAAAAAATGTATTTTCAAGAATAACATGACTTAGGGTGCCCCTACTATGTGTATTTTTCTCCAATTCAAATCTGTTTTGAGAGTAGGCACATTTTCAAATTTTTATATTATGAAAATAATGTTTTGAATTGCAACTGTTTTTCAGAGTAAAAAAGGAGAATGGACCAGTTTCCAAACTTTAATATTCAACCTGCCTCCCTAGAGTTGTCGATGCCAGTGACTAATATATTTAAATTTAATAAATCAAAGTCAGTCTTCAGGAATTGGCCAAAAGTCATAAGTCCTTCAGTTCAGGTTTTTCATCAGTTCATTCATAAAACCAGCATAAAAGCAGCAGTTTTCTTTCTACCTATCCATGATAGCATAGCAGGGTTTGTTGAAAGTGACCAGCATATGTCTGTCTTCTCTGCTGGATGGATTTTGGTCATGGAGCTTCATGAAGGACTTTATTGTGTGGGGTTACCCATGTCCAAGTGGGTGAAGGCCAGATGACTGCTTTTGTCCATTGTGTCAGACTGGTCTATCAGGAACAGTAAGGTGGACATAGTGATGACTGGAGATTGAGGGAGCAGAGGCAGTGGAAGAAGGGGAGAAGGAGATCATGGTTGGTAGTGGAACTGGTGGAGGAGGAGGTGGAGGCAATAACAGTGGCAGCCACCATTATGCTACCCTTCTTCCTCCTCCTATCATGGCCTTCTTACACATACATATTCACAACATTCTGCATTCCAATCTGGTACCTTTGGATGCCCCTTTCCCAGAGCCTACAAAGTTCTTTCTCACCTCCTCCTCTTAGAATATTTGTTTTCCCTTCAAGATTCAAGTCAAACATCATCTTTTATATGTGACCATTACTGGGTGGTGTCTTTCTTTCTAAGACTCTCTTTCATATATTTTTCAATTTCTTCTGGATATAACTAAATTTTGGGGACTAAGGCAGTTAGCTTGTGCAGTAAGTGAATAGAGTGTGGGGCCTGGATTTAGGAAGACTCATCTTCCTGAATTCAAATATGGCCTCAGACATTTACTAGCTATGTAACCCTGGACAAATCATTTAGTCCTGTTGACCTCAATTTCCTCATCTGTAAAATAGCAAACCATTCTAGTATCTTTGCCAAGGAAACACTAAGTGAAGGTAAAAAAAAAAAGTTGGAAACAACTGAAAACACCTGAACAGTAACAAAATATTTGTTCATGCTATCTCATCCAAATTTATTCAGATGAATGTCTATTGTCTTGATTAAAACCCTGTGAGTTCAAAAAAGTCAGGAGCTAGTAGGTTTGGGTGCTATGTGCTTATCAAGAGGTGATTCCTAAAAACTCAAAAGAGAAAATGACCACAGCCCTAAAGACCGATCAGAAGGTGTGGACATAAAATGATTTACTCAGCGAAGAACTGAGGTGAAAGCAAAATGTTCAGCAGTTCTACAAACATGTTTTAAGTATTGTCTCTTGGGAAAGAATGATAGAAGCAATTGATCAGTGTGTCATATTTTAAGTATTTGTTGATGTATGCTTATAAATCTTTTGTATTTTGAGCATTTCTTCTGGGGTGGAGAAAATTAAAACCTATCCTGTACTAGATCTACTCCATGTTGTGAGTACCTTGCTAGAAAGAAACCTACTTATTCCTTTTATGGAGAGCCTCCACATGAGTAAAACTTAAATTTTAAGAGATTTTTCCTAAGGTTCTGTAACTGTGGTAAAATGAGCATAACAATATAGGAGACCACCTCTTTTAAAGGTTAGGCTTCCACTGGACTGAACTTAGTTCACATAAGACCAGAGTTAGGATCCCTTAGTGAGCCCTAGTTCCTTGGGCTATGGGTGGGGATACACACACATGCACAGACACACACACACACAAACACACACACAAACAAGAATAGTGCATAGATGTGATTTCTAGCATAGCTAGAGAGCTCCCAGATAAGTAAACTCCTTTTATTGATGCCAATTGGCATCTTGTCTGAAATTTTGTCTTAGAGAATGCCATAGACCTCTGAGAGGTTGAGTAACTTGTGCATAATTAGTATATATCAGAAGAGAGACGTGAACCTAGGCCTTCCTAACAGTTTTTCATCAGTGATCTCATGGAAGATTTCTCTCTATCTCTCTCACACATGAACACACAAACACACACACACATATATATATATATATATATATTTATGTAATATAATTTATATGCATGTGCAAGGATTTTTGATTGTAGGTTATTTAATGTTGTTCCCCTTTCCCTCTTATGAGCACAAATAATGTAGATAAATTGCCTAATAATTAGACAACTCTTTTCCTTTAAGGTGAAACTAGAGTAGAACATATAAGCAAAAGAAAATCACCTACAGTTTATGGTTATGGCTAACCACATTTTGTTCTTTTGGAAATATAAAGTATATTTAAAATCCTCGGGAGAATAATACATAGATTGCCTCATTGTTTAATGCTATGCATTTTTCTTACATTTTAAAGTCAAAAAGAAGCTACACACTAATACCATATTAGCTCTGTTCTGAAAATTTGTATTTCTTCACTAAGTCCTGTGTCAACATAGCATAAACTCTAGTAGAACCTACCAAATTAGAAAGTCTTTGCATATGAGTCAGACAAGGACTCCCACTTTTGCCTAGGGATTGGCTTTACTAAGGTGGCAGCAAGGTGATGAAGTTTGTTTGTTTGTTTTAGCCAATGGTCCATATAAAGACCACCCACTAATGCACACAGAAGGGTTGTGATATGAATGAATGGGGAGAAACCCCCCAACAACAACAAAATGAATGCTTCAAATTTTGATAATTTGATGGATTTACATTTTCATGGATGTATGCTCTCCTTCAAAATATTCATATCATAACCCATCCATATTCAGGGACAGATATTTCATTTTTAAAAAATATTACTTATTACTTAAATTGCTGAAAAAAAGTAAAACTTGTATGGATTTGCAAAATTAATTAAAATAAACTACAATATTTACTGAATACCTAGTATGAGAAAGGCCCTCTGATTGGACCTGCCGACACAAGGTGAAATCAACAATCCAGGCCTTCAAGGAGTTTACACATTATTAGCAGATACAATTTGTAGCACAATTATGTAAATAATAAGTATTAAAAAATAAATTATGAAGTAATCTTAGGAGAGGAGAACACCAATAAATGAGGAAACAAGGAGGGGATTATTGTAGAAAGTGACACCTAGTCCAAAGCATCTAGGGGCGGTCTAGAGGAGGAGTTTGGGGAGGGTCTTTAGGAGGAGTCAAATGAGGTCAGATTCCAGTTTAAAAAAAATTAACTGAAACAATAGGAACATCAACTCCTATTCCTAGTCCAAAGCATGAGGTAATTTAGATGTCAAACAAGTCACAGATGAAAAGGAAGTGTATTTCCAGTATAGAGGATGCCCTATAAAAATACTGGGACATGTCACCTCAACTGTACCCTCCTTACAAAGATGGGAAATATAATTCCATCTTTGGAAAGCATCAAGAGAGTCAATTTGCTTATCAAGTAGATCAATTTGCTTGGAATACAAAGATCACCCTTAAACTAGCTTAGTCCTCCATTGTCTCATCTCCAGGTAACCTCCAGCTACTTCTCACCTTTAATCTCTCATTACTGGAATCTGACTTAGATATTTTGGAAGGATCAAGGATGGGAAGTAGCTGGACAAAGGAGGACTAGGCTAGTAACAGAGATTTGGGCCTAGCCATAGTGAAAGGCTTATGGCCTCAGGCAAATGCCTCATCAAATGGGAATATTAAATCAGAGTTCAAGGGGGTTTCCAGAGACTGTACCTCATCTATCCTGAAGAAATTTCCAAGTGAACAAATCAGGAAAAATTTATTATGTACCCACCATATGAAAAACCTCAAGATTCAGAGACTAATAAATTCCTGCCATCAAAAGTCTTATAGTATAATAGAGGAGGTAAGAAATACACTCAGAAAAACATTATTCCGTCCCTAGTTTTTAGGAGTCAACACTAGGTTTGCAAGTATGATGCCTCAGGGATGGAGAGAAGTCTAAAAAAAGAAAATTTGGAGAAAAAATATGCAAACATATCATTAATATAAGAATATTTTACTGCTCTTTCCAGTTGTGGTAAAAATGAAGATGGTCTGCAGTTATTTGCTATTGTCTGATCTTTTTCTATGCTAATGAATTTGTATTCTCTTTAAGGTGTATACTTCCTCCAGTCACAAAGATCATAATGGTCTCAATATCTTTGTTGAGACTAAAAATGCAGTATCTGTTCCTTGATAGTGGCAAAACCTGTAAAAAATACACATCTCCTTGTTTCATGGAGAACATCATAATTAACAGGGTTGAAGAAGAAGGTTATTTGTGTTGTTTCATGTTACCAGAGATTTTTTATGATTTTTGACAAGCAAAAAGGGACTTATTTTTACCAGAGAGCCTTTTAAACCAGTATTTTGCTATATCTAACAAGTAGTGAATCTGGTACTTTCAAAATGATTACTCCTGAATTCTTGGTTCATTGAGTCTTTCCTTGACGTGAAGAATGAGAGAGAGAGAGAGAGAGAGAGAGAGAGAGAGAGAGAGAGAGAGAGAGATAGAGACAGAGAGACAGAGAGAGAGAGACAGAGAGAGACAGAGAGAGAGAGACAGAGAGAGACAGAGACACAGAGAGAGAGACGCAGAGAGAGAGAGACACAGAGAGAGAGAGAGAGAGACAGAGTTCAGAAAAACTAACAAACACAACAAATCAAGTCTGACATCATATACAATATTCCATACCAATAGCCCCGCCCTGTCCCACCCACTTATTCATAAAAGGGAGTATTGAGCATTTTTATTAATTTCTTTTTTGTAGTCAGATTTGGCTATCATATTTACACAGCATTCATAAAGTCATACAATTATAGAATTTGAGAGTTGGGACTTAAGTAGATCTACAACTTGAATGAACCTAGGCTATAATATGCAGTATCTGACAAGTGTTCATTCAATCTCTGCATAATGACTTACAGGGAGGGGCCATCCACCTCCCCCTTGAGGCAATTTTTTTCCATTTTTCTATAGTTCTATTGTTAGGAAATTTTCTTAGGCATCAAGGCTTGAATCACCTCTTTCCAGGGTCTATTCACTGCTCTTAGTTTTGTAGAGACAAAATCCCTTTTCACATGACAGTCTTTCAAATACTTAAACTTAGGTAAAATATCTCCTGTAATTTTTCTTTTCTTCAAGCTAAACATGAAACATTCCTTCACTTATATGATATGGATTTAAGGTGATTCAAAATCCTGGTTACTCATCACTGGATATCCTCTAATTTACGAATGTCTTCCTTAAAATGCAATGCCCAAAATGAAATTGAACATTATTTTTCTGATGTCCCAGTCAGGGTACTCAGGAACTAGGGCTTTCTTATTTACATATGCCTCTCTTCTGAGAAGCATTTGGCAAAATTGAGAGCCAGAAGTGACAGGATGATTGGGCTCAGAGTATAACTATTATTGATTCAATGTTAACTTCGTAGGAGGTCTCCAGTAGAGTACCCAAGGAATACATGCTTGGCTAGATTTTTTCTTAACATTTTTGTAAGTGACTTTGATAAATTATACATCAACCTTACATAAGGCACAGAGCTAGGAGAGGTAGTGAACACACTGGATGGCAGTCAGGATCTGAAAAAGACCTTTCCTGGGATAGAATACTGGGCTGAATCAAGATGCTGAAATTCAAGAGGAATAAATTCAAAGTCTTATATTGGGTTCAAAATATCAATTTTCCAAGTGGAGGATGGAAGAGGTATAGTTAAACAGCAAATTGTATTTAAAAAGATCTGGGGATTTTAGTGTAATGCAGATTAAATATAAATCAGCAGTATAATGTGGTAGGAGGAAAAAAAATGATGCCATTGATGCTATTATGGACTGAATTAAGAGACACATGGGGATATTGACTGATCCTGAGGTTTTTCTGGTAATTTCCTAGAGCAATGATAGTTTAAGTCATTTGCCCAGGGTCACACACACACTGTATATGTCAGAGACAGTCCATAAAACTTTGTTTCCTTGGCTTTGAGATAATAACTCTTTTCTCTAATACTAAGAGTAGCTGCTGTATATGGCTTGCTTCAGGTTAAGAATAAACTAGGTTGAATTCTGGTATCTAACAATACTGACTTTATAAGTCACAGAACTTCTGAGTATCTCCAAGGAATTCTTTAAAATTATAAATTGCAAAATAAATACTAATCAACATTAGTAGAAGGAATAGCATTTTTAGGACCTCTGTTACAACTAAGTCCCAGATATAGACAAAATGGGGGGAAAATCTTCTTATAATATTTTTCCATCCTTTTCTGGTGAGAAAGTAGGTGGAACAGTTTGGGCCCAGAGTTGAGAGGATCTGAGTTCACATCTGGCCTCAGATACTTACTAGATCTATGACCCTGGGAAAGTCACTTAACCTCTGTTTGCCTCAGTTGCTCAATCCTGAAATTAATAGCACCGACCTTGTAGCATTGTTATAAGTATCCAATAAAATACTATTTGTTAAAAAAAATAGTACAGTTCCATGCATATAGTAAGCACTATATATATGTATATATATATGTGTGTATATATATATGCTAATTGCCTTCCCTATAAGATTTTATACGGATTTGTGTTCTAAACTTGTGCTAATATTAGCTGCTGTTTCTCTCTCTAACAGGCAAAGACCTTAAAGATGTACTAGATAAGCTGATTTCTATGACTTTTTGGCCTCTTGGTACCAAGTGATATTCAGCAAGGAAACTTCTCCAATAAGCAGTAATATTGTTCTCTGTGTTCTTTTACCTCTTCCCCACTTTTGGGAATTTACAGTTAATTTAAATGTCTGTTTGGAGTTTTGTCAATTATACATCATACCTTATTTTTATACTTTCAAATCTTTTTATTTTTCATCTATGTTTTAGCAAGTTGTTAGACTTCCTACAAACAACTGATTCAAAAGAGACTTTCATATTATATCACTAACTAGTTGCTTTTTGGCTATTAAACATAATCAATTCAGTTCTCATATTTTGGCATCTATATACCATCTATCTATATCTGATCATATATTTTTCTCCCTCGAAGAAAATATTGATAATAGATAATTAAAGTATTTCAGAATTGTGTACAAGCTTTTGATTTCTTTCATTCCTTACTTGAGAACCATATATTCATATATATATATATATATATATATATATTCATATATATATATATATTTACTTTTGTCAACATGTACTCTTGCCTGTAAGTCACTGAATATTAAAGCATGTGTTAATTTAATTTGGAGGGAAATATCAAGTTATCCATAAATGTTCTCTCTCTCCCTCCTAATTTTATGCAGTGTATTGTGGTAAGAAAGTTCAAATCATTTTCATTACAGTAATAGGGTTTTTTTTCAGTTTTTGTTGGTTTTTTTTTTGCAATTTCTTAACATGAAGAAGATCACAGTACTATATGACCAAGTATCCCATGAAATTATGTTTTTAGTTAACTGAAGATAAAAAGTGAAAGTGATAAAACTTCTTCACAACCCCTTTGCTTATCCTGAAGATAAAAAGTGAAAGTGATAAAACTATTCTTCACAAGCCCTTTGCTTACCTTCCCAAGGAGAGGAACTGTGAGTGATCTGTCCACTGAAATGACAATTCCTTTGATCATCTAGTTTCATTTGTAATGACAGTGTATAGTATGAAATGATGCACTTTCTCCAGTAATATACTCACTCCCTGAATGCTAGACAGGAAGTTCAGTGGTTAAGTTAATGTTCATAGATATTATAAAACCATAGTTCTTAGTACTTTTCTCCTTTTTCACCTTTATGGCAAAAGAGAGGTCAGAGAGGACTAAAGGCCATTTGTTCTTTGTTTCACGGGTTGTTTTGCTCAAAGAAGTCATCAACAGGTAGCCCATCTATTTCATACTTAGCCAGACAATCCTGAAACTTTTGCTACATCTTATAGTATATTGGAGCTTGTACAACTGGCAAAATCTTTGGGAGTCCAGTTTCTACTGCATTCAATGATGCAGAAATACAGGAAGATAATTTTGACCAAGTTTTTAAAAATTTAACTGAAACAATAGGAACATCAAATCCTATTCCATTTTTAACTGTACCACAATATTCAAAGTACAAATATGAGGTGAAACAGGTCTTATCTGCTTTAGGTTTTTTTTTTCTGTATTTAAAGTTTACTATTTATGTAGAAAGCTTAGGTAGCAGTGCTTTGAAGAAAATGATTCTATGAGGGGGAGATGAGAATAAAGTACATTCCAGATTCAGGGATAGCTATGTGCAAAGGAAAAGAGAAGGGAGACAGACTTTTTATTTTTTTTGTTCATTTTGGCAATTGGGGTTAAGTGACTTGCCCGGGGTCACACAGTTAAGTGTCAAGTATCTGAGGCCACATTTGAATTCAGGTCCTCCAGACTCCAGGGTCAATGTTCTATACACTTCTCCACCTAGCTGCCTCAAGATGTAGACTTTTTGATTCTATCCTTGAGGAAATAGGGAGCCATTGGAC
The DNA here is from genome assembly GCF_028583685.1 of Petaurus breviceps papuanus. Classification (NCBI taxonomy): domain Eukaryota; kingdom Metazoa; phylum Chordata; class Mammalia; order Diprotodontia; family Petauridae; genus Petaurus; species Petaurus breviceps. The sequence goes on from NW_027186315.1 coordinate 10,819,173, forward strand.
TTTATTGAATAGAGTAGTGTTGTGCTGAGGCCTACACTTAAGATAAAATAATCTATAAAGCCACACATTTCCACATTAAGAGCATGAAATCAAGTAGGGAGAGATTTGAGGCAGAGGCTAATTGTGAGGACATCATAATAGGTAAAAGATGAGTGCCAGAAATATGGATTTGACTGGGTGAGAAACAGCATGGTGGAGTGGATAGGACATTATACTGAGAGTCAGAATGATCTGGGTTCAAACCCCCCCTCAGACACATACTACTTCAGTAATCTTGGGTATTTCACTTTACTTCAGTGCACCTCAGTTTCCTTATCTGTAAAATGAAGGGTATAGTATTAATAGCCTCTAAAATCCATTGCAGCTCTAAAGTTATGGTCCTATGATCATAAACCATAGTGGTATTTTAGCCACAATGCCTGTCATTACTGTTATATTGATCACAGCTTTGAGAGTTGGGTTACACACAAATGTAGCAACCAGTGCCAAATTGTAAGTGTAATTCTTTCTTTTTCCCTTTTTGTCTGTAAAATGTTAACTTAGAAGTGAAGGTGACAGGGGAAATTCTTTGAGTAAATATGGCCTTGAGTGCCCACAGGGGACATGGAATCACAGTAGGTATTAGCAGCTTTACAGAATTTAGATATAAATCATTTTAGAAGTCTTCCTGTTTGAAAGCAGAGAACTAAAGCTGTAACCCCTTCAAGATCTGATTTTCAGTTCACAAGATAGTCTTCAGATTATTCTTTGTGTAAAATAATAATGCCTGTCCCAGAATGGAAGTGAACATTTAAAACATCTTGTCACATGGGAGGCAAGTAGTCTCTTTGTAGGAAGAGTGCAACAAAAAGGAAAACAACATTTTATCAGTTCTATCACTGAATTTCTCTCTAAAAAGTAAAATAACAACAGCACACACATACCCAGTAGCTAAAAATGGTCAGGTCAGGGCATTTTTCTGTGTAATTGTCTGACAAGATTTAGATGTTGGCCCTCTGTTCCTTTGTCTCTACATTCTTGCCTTCAAAAATATTCCCCACTCTCATGACCTCCACTAGCATTCCCATGCCTGATAAATGTATATCTATTCAGCCCTCTTTTCAACCAAGCTCCAGCCTCTATCTCTAATTGCCTTCAGGATATTTCTATTTGGGTGTTTCTTCTGTCATCTCAAAGTGAAGATGTTAAAAATTTAACTCATTAGATGGATTTCTAGCCTCCTCCACTATAGTCAGGCTCTTCTGACTGTTTCTTATTTAGTCCTACTCTCATGCTTTTCAAATTTATTCCCTCACCTTCTCCAGAGTCTATAATTATATTGTGTTTCTCCTTTAAAGACGTTCCATTCCAATACTGGTGTCACAGTGGATAGAGCACTGGGACTGGAAATAGGAAGGCCTGAGTTCACAACTGGCTTCAGACATTTACTATCAGTGTGACATTGGGAAAGTTATTTAACTACTGTTTGTCTCAGTTTCCTCAACTGTAAATGCAAATAATAAATAGTACCTACCTTGCAAAGTTGTGAGAATCATGAGATAATTATAAAAATCATCTAGTACCAGTACCTAGAATATGATAGGAGATATATAAAGGTTTATTCACTTACCTTCTCTTCTCTTACCTGTACTTCAACTCATATAGAGTTTCTATAAAAACAATTTCATGCTTAATTATGTGTTTGTTGTCTTATATCGTTCATTGATTAACTCGTATGTGTATTTTTGTACTAACACAAGTATACTTATTAAAAGAAACCATATTTTATATATTTTATGCAGGCTCCTAGTACCTAGATCCATTATATCCTGTCATTAAGTGTTGAATAAGTAAAAATAGTATTTTACTATTCTATGTAAGCTTATAGCTTACAAAGCTTTATCATTTGTATTTTCTCATTTTATGCTAATATCCCTAATATGTATAAATAGGTGGTTCTATTATTGCCTTCTGCCAAGTAAGGGAATTCATATTCAGAAAAAAAAGTGTGCTTCATTAAAAGTAAATGGTTTATTTGTTCTAGAGATGCCTCTAGAATGTTGGTTCCATCAGTGTAGAGTTTCAGAGCTTGAAAGATCATGTATTTGTTGAAAACAGAGGGTCATCTTTGAAGGAGCATCAGCTTTCTCTATCCCATAGGCTGTCTATTCCCTAGCTGTATAACTTCCTCCTTCCTCGTGCCACATCTTCTTTACCCTGCCCTTTTTTGGGAACCTCTCATTACCTAGATCTTCTTCCATTCCTAGAAGTTTCTTAACTAGAAGCTTCATTTTCTAGGTGATTGGCTTTGTCCCCACTTATGACCTCAGAAGGGGGATGTCTATTATACCTCCCAAAGCAGGTTCTACTCCTCCCTGAAAAAAAGATTAGAGTGTCTTGACCCTTGAATTATCCTTATGCAAAAAAGAAAATGTGGACCATGGAGTTTCAAGAAAATCTTGAAACAACTTTTGAATCAAGTTCAGGGAACACCTTCTCATATGTCCATCATTAACTTCCTCCTGTCATGGCCTAAAGATTACTACTATAGAGATCCTTGGGCTATCTCTTGTTTTGGTTGTAGCTACCTGTTGACTTTTCATCAAAGGATTACTAAGATACCTTTCATTACTATCCCACCCCACCCTCCATGAGCCTTTTGATGTCTAGATATCATATTCTGCCCTGCTGTTACACATGCAAATTTCAAGCATATTGCTTTTAGCAATGACTGACTGCCCCATCTGGTTTTTCTGTGAAACTCCTGTAAGGTTATAAGATTTAAAGACCTTCAATGCCCCTTGAATTTGCTGACATAGCAGGAAAGGGTGGTGCAAGACAAAGCAGAAGCCAAGGTAGAGTGAGGTGATTGGAAGCATGGGGGCAGCAGCAGTGGTAATGGCAGTGGTGGGAGCTTGAACTCCTTTTTTTTTGACCCAGGCAGAATTTCTGCTAAGGACTCCTGCTGAGGACTGCTGGGAGCATGCTTCATGGATGCTGAGCAGTTGCTGTGAGTGAGGGGAGGAGGATCTTTGCCTAAAGTAGCCTGTTCTGTTTTGAAGGCTTGATAATGTAGGTGCTTACTACATTAACTACATGTGCCAAATTCATAACTACTGTGATGGCTTTGACTTTCTAGTTTGGGGACTCAGTTTTCTGGTATTTGAATAAATGTTCTGGCTTTATTCCCCATGTAGAGAGCCTGCAATATTTTGTGATTAATAACTATATCAGCATATTTATAGTTACTGTAGGCATTGTGAGTATAGCATTGTTGATACAACCCCTTTCAGTCGAACAATGAAACCCAATATCTATCAATCACTTTTATTTTTTTTAATGAGGAAGTTAAGTTCCAGTAAGTTGAAGTGACTTATCCAAAGACACTACTACTTATTAGAAATTTTTATACTCTATCCATTTTGTACTTTTCCAGTCTTCTTACACCTACCTACCATCCATGTACTTACTCCAAGAGAAAGACATTTTGTTTTTAGGTTGAGGGAAAAATAAGGGTGTTTGTAGACAGCAGGCAGAGAATATTGAAGATTAATGAGATAGTGGGGGTGATAATGGGAGAAGGGCACTGACAATCTCTGAGAAGATATGAGATGATAATACTAAGAGTACATGTAGATAGGTTGACCTTGGAAGTTAGAAGGGCTACTTTATTATCAGATACAGGTGTGACAGAACTAATAAAGGGAGATGTCTGAGTAATATTACCTGAGGAGGAGGTTAGAAGAAAAACTATATGGAAATGTCCTCAAGTTTTTCAATAAAGTATAAGTCAAGGTGCTCAGATGAGAGGAATGGGGTTGAGGGGATTCAGAGCAAATCTAGAAGAAGGAAGAAAAATTCTGGAGTAATCACTTAGGTGGTGAAACAATGTGAAAAAAGATTATCTTGCTGCAAGTTTCAAGAGTTAAATCCATCTTTTGCTTTATACTTCATCTACATTTCTTCTTTACCTTTCAAGAGACAAAACTGATAAGACAGAGTGCCCACTTCACTTCACTTTTCAAAACTCAACAAAGTACTTAAGTACTTATGTCCATTGTTAAATTTCATTATGTGATCAATATATGATGAGGAGGACTTTAAACAATGTTTTTACCTACAGAATTTACCATAAAATAAGAATTTTATGTTTTCAATCATTCTGGTTTTTTATGCATAATTGAAACATTTCTTGTTGAGAAAAATTTGGAATTTACGTGTATAAGTGAATATAAATAAAAGCTAAAAATTCTCTGATATTGCTTTGTGCTGTGAAGGAGTTTACACATTTTCAGAGGATATACCAGTAGAGATGTTGATACTGGGCTGCTTGGATTTTGTCATTTGTCCAAGAACCAATCCAACTAAATTGTTAAAAAAAAAAAATCATTGGAAAATTGGCTAAAAGTAGTCTCTTTTTTTTTTGGAGGAGGCATTCAATTTTTATAATTGGTCTATTAAAAAATAAAGGTTGCTTTGATAATAGAAAGTACATATGCTGATGACACTGAAGAAATAACAGATATAAATTTTATGTGAAAATTGATTATAACCATTAAAAATATTTTAACCGAATTTTTTTTAGGAATGGACTCTGTTGTGTTCTCCAAATTAATTAGTGCCTCAGATGCTTAATAAGTATTTCTTGAATTGAATCATCAATTTCATCTTTAAATTAAAAGGGTACATTGATCTTAAGTAGATAATTATATTTGAAAATGCTATAGAAATAATAAGTACAGGGATGGGGAACCTGTGGCCATTTTTATATTTTTACTGTGACCTTTTCATATAGTGGTTTAAAAATAAACCAGACACTAATATCCTCTAGCAAAATGCTTAGAATATGCTATATACTTACATTCTTTTGGGTTGATTCACATTTGACACACATTCAAATCCATCCAAAGATACCTAAAGTTCAAATTGTCATGATCTATTTAATTTAATTCTCTTCTTGTTAGTCTAAACAATGTTTTTGCCTAAAATAACTGTACTTTAAATCAGAATTATATGTCAATTATACCATAATCACATTTATGCATATCATTTCAATAGTTGTTGTCTTAACCCGTGAATCATAATTTCAGAGTCAGAATGTGCCTCACAGGGTTAGCCCAACTTGCACTTATCTAAGAACGCACCACAGCTCTATTAAGTGCTAATCCAATCTTCGGTTGAAAGTCTATTAATAGGAAAATCACTGCCATCTGAAGCAGACCTTTATATTCTGGAATACGTCTAACTATAAGAAAGTATTTCCAACATCAAACCTAAATCTTCCTCTCAGCAACAACTACCCATCATCCTTAGAGTCATTCCATGTTGGGGTATGTTGCAGTCACCTCAATTGAGTTTAAGACTGCCAATTGTTAATTGTTAGTGTAATAATTTATATCTAGGAAATCAGCACATGTTACAAACCAGAGCTTGATTTCTTGTTTTGTGAATTATCTATACTTTAAAAAATTGATGTAGAAACTGTGAATAACACAGATTAAACTTAGAAGTTTGTCATGCCTACTTTTCCCTCTATTAGGGAAATTGGTTGTTGGATATTTACAAGTACATATTTTCACACACAAGGCTTTCAAATAGTTGAAGACAGCATGCATATGTTCTCTATATTAATTATTTTCTGTGGTAAACATTCTCACCCCACTTAAATGAAATATGGCATCATTTCCAATTCTTTCACTGTTCAGGTCATATTGGTCACTGACACGTTTTTCTTTACTTTTCTCAAAGCAGAAACACCTAACTTCATATTCATACAGTTATCTCTTAATTGAGGACGTTGTTATTGTTTGTCTTTAGTTCTACAAGATGACCATAAAACCAGAAAGGTAATGCCATGACATGTGAGTGAAATAGATTTAAGTGAGGGGGCTTGTGTAAAGTCACCAGTCTCACTGTATCCTATGCAGTCATCTGCGTCCGGTATCAAGACATAGATCAGAATAATTGGAAATGACCCCAGATACATTGAGAGACCTTGTTTTTTTTTAAGCTCAGGTGTTTCCCAGGTCTCAGTTTGACTTAGGCAATGCCCATTAAGTGATTAAGGATAGGCAAGAAATGGGGCAAAGAATGTGATCTCTTTTACCTAGTCAAAAAAATGAATCCCCAAAAATCAATCTGGGAGGGAAAGAGCCTCAGGGTTTCTGACCAAAACAGAAATAATTGCTATTTACACTCACTCTGAGCCTTCTATGTCCAAACAATGACTAAGTGAGGCTTGGGCTGGGACCTATTGTTGGTCAATTGTTGACTGGACCAGTTGTTGGCTCAATGAGAGCCAGGGTGACTTGGGTTTAAGGTATGATCCTGTAATGTAATGCCAAGGAAAGGCAACTTCCCAAGGTTCAAAGTACCAGCATAGGTGCTCTCCATTTTATTCAGTGACAAACCAAGAACAGAGAAGATCAAAACATGACATCATTCAAAGTACAGCATTTACTAAGTGTGATTAAATAATCTCCAAGTACTACCCCACCCCAGGACCTTCCAATAATTCAATCAGTTACAAAGTCCCTGTTCTAAATACTACTCCACCCCTAGGCTGTACCTTCATTTAGTCCATCACAAAGTCCCTCTTCTCAAATGGAGATTAGTTTCCAAACATAAGTACATTCATTTGCTCAACCATAGAACACAAAAAGGTCAAAAGTTCCCCACCTCTGGATCACAATTGAATCTACCCCAGAGTTACATCAAGTTTAAGCACAGCACTTAATACCCAAATGGAGGTCTTTTCTTCATCTTGACATGAGGCAAGTTCTCAGCAATCTTAGTTCCTGGGGAGACAAGGCTTAGCAAGGCCACAAGATACATTGCCAGTCCCTTCATTAATTCATCCTCTGTCTGTAGGACAGTCCTAGAACCCCTGAAAACATTAGCAAAACCCTCTCCCAGGATTTCTGTAAACATACAACAAGAAAATCCTTCTTCAGGGCTTCTGAACCAACAGAAAGGTTGCCAAACCCCTGCAACAACAGCACTGTCCTTCACCAGTGGACAGTATTCATTCTGTCTGCAGGACAGTCTCCAGACCCCTGCAACAACAGCACTGTCCTTCACCAGTGGACAGTATTCACTCTCTGTCTGCAGGACAGTCTCAGGGCTTCTTAATCAAAAGCCAGGTTCCAGGACTCCTTCAACAACAGGACTGTCTTTCACCAGTGGACAAATCTGGCAAAAAAACATCAAAACAGACAGACAAAGTACCAGCAAAACAGCCATGTCTCCTCAGTCCTTGGCAGCTCAGGGGGCATGTCTCAAAAGTCCAGGGCAATTCAAAGTGGCTCCCAGCAATTCTCTCAGTCTCTCTCTGCCTCCAAGTGGGTGCTGCTTCCAAAAAGTTCTTCTGCCTCTCTCTTGTCTCTCCAAATCTATGTCACCAGCTCCTCCCAGTTCAGGACTCTCTTTTTACATCAACAAGTCCATCCCACAGGTGGGATTAACAAGCTCTGGGTTTTAACACAATCAATTTGAAAACCAAGCCGATACAGGGGAAACTTTAATTGCCATTACTATCACAGATCCTTAAGAAAGAAATCTGGCCAGCATATCTTTTGAGATTTCATGGATCAAATAATTATATTCCTTTGGGCAGAGCACTTGAAGGTGAAGGCAAGGGTATGATATCCTATGTGGACAGAGAGAGATGAGAGAGAGGAGGAAGGAAGGCCTATAATGAAAGCTAAAATTCCCTTTCCCACAGGAGGGGACATTGAATATCAATTAGACATCAATTCCCCAATTATCCTCCTACCCTCATAAATCAGGTCCAACATCCCTGCTCCCTCTCCATGATGTAAAGTAAGAGGAATAGTGAGAAGTGTCTCCTATCAGGAAAAGAGTTGTACTATCAGCAATCCAATTAATAGGTACTTGTCTATATACATATGTATGAAGTTCACTTAAAATCAGTGGGAACATCAGTCAATTCATTTTGCTATGGTCCAGGTATACAAAAAATTAGATTGTATTTCCAGTTGTAATGCAAGCAAACTGAATCTGGATTTCAGTATTTATTCTATATGATTAAATTCTAAGAATTTACCCTTGAAATGTAATAATGAAAAATGCCAAAAGAAGTCAGAGGTACAAAAGCAGTATGATATAGTACTAGACTTAGACAACGAGTCAAAGGATATGCAATTTAGTTGCCAATTGATCAATTATTAACAGTGCAACCTTGGGTAAGCTATTTAAATTTAGAATCTGGATTTGCTCATTTGTAAAATGTAGGTAATAAATAACATCCCACATTTGGCACAAGAACAATGATTTAATGTGTATCTTAAAAAACCCTAAAAAGTGTAATAAAAGTGTAAGATAAATTTTAAAATGTAAAATCACAACTGGACATTAGAAAGAAGAAAGGAAAGAAAAGATAAACAAATAAATCAGGAGACTATAGCACTGTGAAGTCTGCTAGATTAGAAGTCAGGAGTTCTCAATTTTATCCTCAGCTCTCTTGTAATTATCTACTCTCCATCTCTGGACTCTATTTCCTCATCTATAAAATGATGGACTTGGACTAAATGATCTAAAAGTTTCCTTCCAGCTCAAAACCATTATGATGATGATAAATTTCATATCCCCAGTACTTACACACTATCATGTTAATAGTCTAGCATTGGAAGCATTGAAGAGCTTACATGTTGGTTTGGATAAAACTCCTTCCTTCTGTTCAGTTATCTGTGTAATTGAACTTCTTACTTTATGAATGTTGCTGTGCTGCTAAAGTGAAGTATCAGGTTGGAAACTGCTGGTAGTAAAAATTGCTATTGCATCTTTCTATCCATACCAGAAGAGGAAAACCATTTTAGTGTATTTTTTTCAGACTGATCTTGTCTCCTTCTTTATCATCTGCTGCTAATGGACATGGCAGATGGGGGCAATGCAGCATCACAGAATATTGCATACAGCTTTTCTATACAGACCATTTTTGCAGGGACCATTTAGCTAACACAGTGAAATGCATCTGATTATGCCAAAGGTTTGTGACTGCCCAGGAGGCAATAACTTGAGAACTGTGGAGAAAGCACCATGTTTAGCAATGATATTTTGTAGCCAATAATGTCTCTTTAGCTGTATCAAAATACCTATAAGCTAACATCTGGTTATCTGGGTTACTACAAATAATAAAATAAAATTTAGATTTGATATTGCAATCCTTAAATGATTTTTAGCACCTGATTTATCACCCCTATATGTTGTTCTTGGGGTAATGCTGAAGTGATTCCCCATTTTATGAGGTGTCATAAGGGTAGTGAGGTATCAAAAAAGCATGACACGTAGAGTTAAAAGAATTGATATTGGACCATCGTTCAGTCACTATAAGCTGAGCAAAGATTAGCAAGTAGAATCTTCTTTCTAGAACTGATTTGCCTCATCTGTAAAATAGAGATAATAATTCTTGTGTGAATATGGCACCATAATGTAGCGGAAAGTACACTGGATATAGAGTCAGGATAGATCTGTGTTTGAGTCTCACATATAATTGGGTGGTCATTGATCAGTAAGTCAATTGACTTTTCTGAAACTCAGTTTTTAATCTGTAAAATGGGAATAAAAATAGCACCTTTCCCCTCAGGGTGGTTCTAAATATCAAATTAAGTAAAACATTTTGCAAACTTCGTAGCATTATATAAAGTTTCTATTATTAGTGATTATCTACTAGATTAAACAAAAGGACCCCTATAAATTATAAAACACAACACAATTTTGGTGGAAATCCATTCACATGAACTACTGATATGGAGAGATCAAAAAGAATCACTATGGGCAGAGATGTTCTAGAGCCAGCTGTACTATTACTTCAGAGACATTGTTCAATTTTCAATGTCAACATTTGCACCTCAAAAATCCATAAAGTCTACAAAACCAGGCTTGATTTATTGTTCTCTTGATTGTCTAGACCAGTGATGTCAAAACCAAATAGAAATGAAGCTACTAATTCATACATAAGGATTTCTGTCAGCTTCATATTGACTTAGTTTTAAAATGTAATATTAACTAAGTTTTAGTGTATTTTCATTTATTTTGTAAACTATTTCCCAGTTATGCTTTTTTTTTTCTTTTCTGGTTCAAGCTACATTCAAGAGTGTCATCAACCACATGTGACTCAGCTATATGATTGACATTTATTGTCTAGAATTAAGAAAGTGAGGACAAAATGTTAATAATGCAGATTATTAAATTTTAAACTTTAAAATGTGTTATGAATGCATTGGGGGAAGGAGGGAAAGCCAGCTGTTAAACAACTACCAACATACCTCTGACTGTCCTTGGTACTGTTACATGTTTTTTTTTTATTTAATTTTATTTATTTTTAATTTACAACATTCATTTCCACAAGATTTTTAATTCCAATTTTTCTCCCCATCTTCCCCCTACCCCCACCCCAAGATGGTGAGCACACTGATTACCTCTTCCCCCAGTCTTGCCTCTCTTCTACCATGCTATTACCCTCTTACCCCTTACTTTCTTGCAGGGCAAGATGGATTTCTATACCCCTGTATATCTTATTTCCCAGTTGCATGTAAAAATATATTTTTTTAACATTTGCTTTTGAAACTTTGAGTTTCACAGTCTTTCCCTTCTTCTCTCCTCACCCACCCCCCTGGGAAGACAAGCAATGCAACATAGGTTGCACATGTATAATTATGCAAAACATTTCCATAGTAGTTATTGTGAAAGATTAACTATATTTCCCTCCATCCTATCCCACTTCTCACTTATTCTATTTTCTAATTTGACCCTGTCCCTTTTCTTTTTTTTTCTTTTTTTTTTTTGGTTAACAAAATCCTTTTATTAACAACAACAAAAAAAGGAAAAGGTTAAATGGACAGAATTCATGACAGACTTAGAAACCTTGATCCAAGACCACAAAAGGTATCTATTTCAGACATTTCTAGAGAATGTTTAATATATTCTAAAATTAGATCGACATTCATGTAGGTGATTTGAATAGAAGAAGTAGTTTACTAAAATGAGTAGCCCTCAATGTTGATTCTGGCTATAGTCATTTTGGGAATTTTAAAATTAGAGTTAAGATTTGTACATAAATATGCTATTTAAAAATTACAGGATAGTTATACTCCTACAGTGAAAAGTTAATCCAATGGTTTTCTTAAGAACAGATTACTGTGGAGTAGTGAAGTTAAATAAAATAATGTAGATATATTTATAAACTTTTCCAGGTTGGTGGTTTTTTTTTAAACTTTAATTTATTAATTTGTTTGTTTCCTTTTAGTTTACAGGATTCAATTCCACAATTCCTTGAATTTCACATTTTGTCCCCCTCCCTCCCCTCCCCCCCATGGCGGCTTATTATCAAGTATAGGATCTGTAAATACTTTCACATTATACAATGGTCAGGTTATAAGGATGGATTGTACCAGCTGGAATGAAAAATGGTAAAGAGGACATAAAATCAAATAAGAGAACGAAAAAGATCAGGTATTTTGCTTCCACCTGGATATAAATTTAGTTCTTTCTAGTTCTTTCTCTGGATGCATGTTTTTCTCTCCATCATGCGTCTTTTGGGAATGACTTATATCCCTGTATTGTTGAGAAGAGTCCAGTCTATCAAAGTTGGTCATCACATATACATTGTGTCTGTAATTGTGTACAAATTCCTCCTGGTTCTACTCTTCTCACTCAGCATCAGTTCTTTTAAGCCTCTCCAGGTAAATATGAAGACCACCTGCTCCCCATTTCTTATGGCGCAATAGTATTCCATAACATGCATATACCACAACTTGTTCAGCCATTCCCCAATTGATGGGCACCCCCTTAATTTCCAATTCTTTGCCACAACAAAAAAGAGCTGCTATAAACATTTTTGTACATATGGGTCTTTTTCCCATTTCTATGATCTCTTTGGGATATAACCCTAGGAGTGGTATTGCTGGATCAAAAGGTATGAAAGTATTAATAGCCCTTTGGGCATAATTCCAGATTGCTCTCCAGAAAGGCTGAATCAGTTCACAACTCCACCAATAATGCATTAGTGTTCCAGTTTGCCCACATCCTCTCCGACCCTGTCCCTTTTCAAAAATGTTTGCTTCTAACTACCCTCTCCCCCAGTCTGCCCTCCCTTCTATCATCTCCCCTCTTATCCCATTCTCCCCAGCTTTCTTGTAAGGTAAGAAACCCAATTGAATATGTATGTTATTCCCTCCTTAAGCCAAATTCAATGAGAGTAAGGTCGACCTATTACCTTTCATCTACCCATTCTTCCCCTCCATTATAAGTGTTTTCTTGCCTCTTTCATATGATATAATTTACACTAATATACCTCTCCCTTTCTCCTTCTCCCAATACATTCCTCTCTCACCTCTTAATTTTATTTTTTACATATCATCCCTTCATATTCAACTCATCCTGTGCCCTCTGTCTATGTATACATGTACACACATATGCAACACACTCACATATATTTATACACACATATATCCTCCTATACATACATATATTCAACTATCAACTATCCTCACATGAAGAAAAGCTTTTTGAGTTACAATTATCATTTTTTCCATGTAGAAATCTAAATAGTTCAACGTTAATGAGGTCCATATGATTTCTTTTTCCTGTTTACCTTCTCATTCTTCTCTTGCTTCTTGTATTTGAAAATCAAATATTCGGTTCAGCTCTGGTTTTTTCATCAAGAATGCTTAAAAATACTCTATTTAATTGAATGACCATATTTTCCCATGAAGCATTATACTCAGTATAATGCTGGGTAGGTGATTCTTCGTCTTAATGGTAGTTTCTTTGACCTCTGAAATATCATATTCCAAAGTCCTTCATTCCCTTAATGTAGAAGCTGCTATATCTTGAGTTTTTCTGACTGTGTTTCCACAGTACTCAAATTGTTTCATTCTGAAGGCTTGTAATATTTTCTCCTTGATCTGGGAACTCTTGAATTTGGCTGTAACATTCCTAGGAGTTTTCTTTTGAGGATCTTTTTCAAGAAGCAATCAATGAATTCTTTCCATTTCTATTTTGCCCTCTGGTTCTAGAATATCAGGGCAATTTTGCTTGATAATTTCTTGAAAGATGGTGTCTATGCTCTTTTTTTGATCATGGCTTTCATGTAGTCTTATAATTTGTAAATAATCTCTCCTGGATCTATTTTCCAGGTCAGTGTTTTTTCCTATGAGGTATTTCAATTTGCCTTCTATTTTTTCATTTGTTTGAATCTCTTTTATAGTATCTTGATTTCTCATAAAATCATTAGCTTCAAATTTGCTCCAATCTAATTTTGAAGGAATTATTCTCTTCAGTGAGTTTTTGAAATGCCTTTTCCATCTGGCAAATTCAACTTTTTAAGGCATTCTTCTCCTCATTGGCTTTTTGGGCCTCTTTTGCCATTTGAGTTGGTCTGCTTTTTAAGGTGTTATTTTCTTCACTATTATTTTGGGTCTCCTTTAGCAGGCTGTTGACTCGCTTTTAATGATTTTCTTGAAGCATTCTCATTTCTCTTCCTAATTTTTGCTCCACTTCTCTTATTTGATTTTCAAAATTCTTTTTGAGCTCCTCCATGGCCTGTGACCAATTCTTATTTTTCTTGGAAGCTTTTGATGCAGAAGTTCTGACTTCATTGTCCTCCTCCAGTTCCATGCTTTGATCCTTTTTGTCCCCAAAAAAGGATTCTGTGGTCTCTTTATGTTTCCTTGTTTGCTCATATTGCCAGGCAATTACTTGACTTTTGAGCTCTTTACCACAGGAGAACTCTGCTTCCAGAATGGAGAGAGCTTCATCCCAAATTGCTGGGGTTTTTGCAACTGGTGGCGCTATTAGTTGGGTACCCTCTATGAAACCTCCACAAGCTCTGGCACCTGGTCACACACCCCAGCACCTCCACCCAAGACAGTGATTCAGATCAAAGCAGGTCAAAGCAAGAGTAATTACCCTCTGAATGATCACTTGGTCCCCTACAATCTGCAGATCAGGAGCTCTGGAAGTAGCCATGGGGCAGCAGCTACAATCACCATGGCTCAACCATTTCTCACCCTGGATACAGGCCCTGGACCACCTCTTCCTCTACCCTTCCAACAGAGTTCCCCACTGATCTTTTAGTTTCTCTTTGGCAATTATTGGTTGAGAACTCACACTGCCACAGCTGTTGGTGATTCACTCTTCTGAAGTATGCTCTGGCAGGTCTGGGCCACCCTGGGGCTAAAACCATCACTCATGGGGCACTGCGCTCGGCTCCCAGTACACTCTGAAAGACCTTTCCTGTGGGCCTGCCAGACTGCTTCAGAAGGAGATTTGTTTCTCTCTTTAACCTTGTGGGTTCTGTAGCTTTGAAATTTGTTTCGAGAGGAGTAGAAACAGGACTT
>NW_027186315.1:10833521-10853323 GCF_028583685.1 Petaurus breviceps papuanus
GCTACAGAACATGGAAAATGACACAGAGAAGCTAGCCTTCTGCTAAGAACAGCCTGGCAAGCCACCAGGAAGTGGCCAATGCTCTGGGAGCTGAGCCCAGCCCCACACCAGCAAGAGGTTTTAGCCTCAGGGTGGGCATGACCAGCCACCAACTCGAGGGCATTCAGATCACCAGCAGCTGTGGCAGTTTCCAGAATTATCAACCTATAGATGCTAAGAACAAAGTGAGAGGTTAGTACAGTGTGGACTTTGGGACCTGGGAATTTGGGAGTGCAATCCGGCCTTTGCCCCCATGGAGAGAAGCAGCCGAGGCTCCATGGCTGTGGAGCCGCCTTTCATGTAGCTGCTTCAGAGCTCCTGATCTGCAGATTGTAGGGGGACCAAGCAACAAGTCTGAGGTGTAATCGCTCTTGCTTTAACCTGCTTGGATCTGGATTGTGATCTAGGGTGGAAGTCCTGGGATGTGTGAACAGTTTGCTAGAATGAGGGAAGGCTTCAGAGAGGGCACCCAACTAATAGGTCCAGGAGCTGTGAAAACTCCAACATTTGGGATAAAGCTCCTGTTTCTGGTAGCAGAGTTCTACTCTGGCCAAAGGCTCAAAAGTAAAGTAACTGAGTGGCAACATGAGCAAGCAAAGGAAGCAAAGCAAACTGAGCAAACCAACTTTACACTCCTATTTTGGGGACAAAAAGTATCAAAGCATAGAACAGGAGGAAGATAGTGAAGTCAGAATTCCTGCACCAAAAGCTTACAACAAAAATATGAGTTGGTTGCAGTTATATATTATACAAAAATATATAGAGGAGCTTAAAAAACATTTTGAAAATCAAATAAGAGAAGTGGAGGAAAACCTGGGAAGAGAAATGAGAATGATGCAAGAAAATTATGAAATGAGGGTCAACAATCTGACTGAATAAAATAACACTTTAAAAAATAGAATACATCAGAAGGCAAAAGAGGCTCAAAAAAGCAATGAGGAGAAGAATGCCTTAATAAGCCAAATTTGCCAGATGGAAAAAGAATCTCAAATGCTCACTGAAGAGAATCATTCCTTCACAATTAGATTGGAGCAAATGGAAGGTAGTGACTTTATGAGAAATCAAGATACTATTAAACAAATCTAAACAAATGAAAAAATAGAAGGCAATGAGAAATATCTCATTGGAAAAACCACTGACCTGGAGAGTGGATACAGCAGAGATAATTTAAAAATTATTGGACTACCTGAAAGCCATGACCAAAATAAGAACCTAGAAACTATCCTTCAAAAAATTATCAAGGAAAATTGCCCTGATGTTTTGGAGCCAGAGGGCAAAATCGAGGTTGAAAGAATCTACTGATCACCTCCTGAAAAAGATCCCTAAAATAAAACTGCTAGGAATATTATAGCCAGGTTCCACAGTTCCCAGATCAAGGAGAAAATACTGTAAGCAGCCAGGAAGAAACAATTTCATGGAAACTCAAACCTGGAAGCTTCTACACTGAGAGATTGAGGGGCTTGGAAAATAACATTCTGCAGGTCAAAGGAGCTGGGATTAAAACCAAGAATCATTTATCCAGCAAAACTGAGTATCATGTTTCAGGGGAAAATATAGTCATTCAGTAGAACAGAGGATTTTCAAGCATTTTTTGATGAAAAAAACAGAGTTGAATAGAAAATTTTACATTCAGATACAAAAAGCAAGAGAAGCATGAGAAGATAAACATGGAAAAGAAAT
This sequence comes from Petaurus breviceps papuanus, assembly GCF_028583685.1. NCBI lineage: Eukaryota > Metazoa > Chordata > Mammalia > Diprotodontia > Petauridae > Petaurus > Petaurus breviceps. The sequence continues at coordinate 10,835,241 of NW_027186315.1, forward strand.
CATAAGGAACTTATCAAAGTTGAACTACTTATGTTCCTACATGGAAAAACAATAATTGTAACTTATGAAACTTTTCTCAATATGAGAATAGTTGAAGGGAATAGAAATGTGTGTATGTATGTGTATGTATATATATATATATATGTATGCATGTATATGCATACATACATATATGTCTATATAGGAAAGTATATGGACATATGGATACATATGTGAGTGTGTGTATATATGTCTACAGGTATACATAAACAAAGGGCACAGGACCAATTGAATAGGAAGGGATGATACTTAAAAGGTGGAATTAAGGGGTGAGTGAGAAATATAATGAGAGGAGATGGGGAGAAATAGAATGGGGTAAATTATCTCATATAGAAGAGGCAAGGGAAAATTGTTACAATGGAGGGGAAGAACCGGAAGGCAAAAGGGAATGAGTCAACCTCATTCTCATTGAATTTGCCTTAGGGAGGGAATGATACACACTAAGTAGGGTATCTCCCCCTATAGGACAGTAGAGGGAAAGGGGAAGAGAGGGGGGATTATGGATTGGAGGACAGGATGGGGGGGAGGGAATTTGGAAGCACCCACTTTTGATAAGGGACAGGATGAAAGTAGAGAATAGAACAAGTGGGGGTGGGATTGGATGGAGGGAAATATAGTCAGTCTTTCACAATATATCCACTATGGAAATGTTTTGCATAGCTACACATGTACAACCTATGTTGAAGTTCTTATCTTCCCAGTGAGGGTGGGTTAAAAGATAGGATGGGAAAGAATCTGGAATCCAAAGTTTTAATATATATATATATATATATACATATTATTATTATTTTTACATGTAACTGGGAAATGAGATATACGGGCACTGGCGCATAGAGATTCACCTTGCCCTACTAGAATGTTGGAGGGGGAAAGGTGAAGATATGGGAGAGAGCCCATTGGGGGAGAGGATATTCAATGGAATTGCTGTTTTAAGGTGGTGGGTATGGAAAATGGGGAGAAAATTTGTAACTCAAAATCTTATGGAAATAAATGATGTAAACTAAAAAATTAAAAAAGAGGAAATTAAAAAAAAACAGTAAAAAGGTAAAAAAAAATAAATTTTGTGAGATCCCTCAAAAAAATTGTTTAGAGTCATTTTTTTACAGGTTTTGGAAGTGGTTGGAGCTGAAGACCATGCCAGGTTTGTGCTTTTACTCCGCCATCTTGGCTCTGCCCCCACAAGATGGATTTCTATACTCCATTGCCTGTATATCTTATTTACAACTTGCAGGTAGAAACATTTTTAAAATATTTTTTTAAATCTTGAGCTCCAGATTCTCTTCCTTCTTCCCTCTTCATGCACCCCCATTGAGAAGATGAGCAATTCAAACTAGGCCATACATGTGTAGTTATGCGGTGCTGTTACATGTTGAACATTTTAGCAATGATTTAGATGGGATCAGAGATCTAGAATTAGAAAGGATCTAAGAGACATTATCAAATTTGCAAATGACAGAAAATCAGGAAAGGTAACTAACACTTTAAATGATATAATCAAAATCCTTAAAGATTTCAACAAACTAGACTAATGGGGCATATAGAAACAAATATGAAATTAAAAAGAGAGATAAATACCAATACTTGGATTCAAAAAACCCTCACTTGACCCTTCCATCCCTAGTATAAAAGCTACCAATCATCTCCTAACTGCCAAATAAAATGACTGATGACCCTTTTCTCCTTGATATTCTTTCCTCTCTGTTTTCAGGACACCTAGTTCTCTTGTCTATCTGACTCTTATTCTCCTATACTGGATCTTCATTCAGGTCATACCTATTAATGAAAGGTGTCCTTCCAACATCTTAATCTCTATATGTCCAAAACAGAACTCATTATTTCCCCCTAAACTCTCCCACCATTCTACTTTTCCTATCACTATAGAGGACAGCACCATTCTCCCAGCTTCTCAGGTTTATAATGTAGGCTCGATTCCTCCCTATATGTCCCTACCCAAATTCAATCTGTTGAAGTCTATTGATTTCACCTTTGCAATATATCTTAAATTCACTTGTTTCTCTGCTGTAGGCTCTTGTCATCTTTTTCCTGAAGTATTGCAGTACTGTATTGGTTGGTCTACCTTCTAATAATTCCTCATCATTCTCATCCATACTCTCTATTCAGCTGTCAAAGTGACTTTCCTAAAGCACAGGTATCATCATTTCACCCTAGCATCCCATCTATTTGATAAACTCCAGTGGCACACTATCCCCTCCTGAATCAAACAAAAAATCCACTGTTTGGCATTGAAAACCCTTCACAACCCAGCCTATTGGCCTACTTTTTCATATTTCTTATGTCTTACATTCCCTCCCTTCTCATGTATTTTTTCATCCAGTGGCACTGATTTCCTTGCTGTTTCATGAACAAAACATTCCATCTCTGAAATCTGGACATTTTCTGTTTGGTGCCCATTTCAGAAAAGCTCACTTTTCTCATCTCTATCTCCTGGCTTCTCTGGTTCCCTTTAAATCCCAACTAAAATCCCACTTTATGAGGCAAATCTTTCCTTTTCAATTATAATGCCATCCCTCTAGAGCATAATTATTTCTTATTTATCCTGTATCTAGTTTGTTGGTACATATTTGTTTGTTTGTCATTTCTCCCATTAAATCATGAGCTTGTTGAGGACAGCGGCATTTTTGTATTTCTTTGTATCCCCAGTGCTTAGCTCAGTGCCTCGCATAATAAATACTTCATAAATTATTGTTGACTGACTGACAAAAAGTAATTATGTGAGGACATGATAAATGAGACATAGCTGTAAATAGAATATATAGGTGAATAATCAAGGATTTAGAGGACATCAGGCTAAACAGAAGTCATTAGTGTGATGACAGGTAAGAAAAAAAGCTAGCATGAGCAGGCTTCTATAAGAGAGATATAGGGTCCATAAGGCACATTCTAGCCCAGATATAATATGTTTTGGTCAGATTTCATGTATAGTACTTTTGGTTTTGGCACATTTTTGAAAGGAGACATTGATAAATTGGAACACTTGAAAAGGAAGGTAAGAGAAAGACCTTGTAACTATAATGTAAAAAAGAACAGTAGAAGGAAGTAATCCTTTTTATCCTAGAAAAGAAAAAAAAATGACTTATGAGGTGCAAAAGGGAGATAAAAACTTTTAAGTATTTAAAGGACTGTCCTGGGGACAGAGGATTAAATTTGTTCTGCTTGTTTTTAGAAAGCAGAACTTCTATTTCAATGAAAGTTACACAAAAGAAGACTTGGGATACTTATTGCAGGTGGGAGGGGAGTGAGGAAACTTATTAAACATTACAGCTTACCAATAGTCATACAGGTTGCTTCTGGAGGGAAAATATTGTTTTCTTCCTTAGAGTTCTTCAAATGAAAACTGAATGACCATTGGTTGAGATGTTGGATAAGGGGGTTTCTGTTCAGGTATCTCTAATACTTTTAATATCTCCAATATTTCATAACCTATGTTATACAGTGAATGAGCAATATGTCATGAATTGAGTTCAACGAAATTATTAAGATTCAAATATACACCTTATTTCTACTGCACTCTCTGTGGATTTTGTCAAGGGTAACTTCCATGTATTATACAAGGGGTACATAAAAATCAGATTCAGCTATTTTCAGTTGATTTGTTATAGTACAAGGAGAATAGTCTCAGTTGCTTCTTCAAATCAAACAAAAAAAAGCCTTCTCCTTTCTCATTCTTATTCTCCTACTACATTTTCCTGTGGTTATATTATTTCTCAAATAGAAGGAGAATAAAATATTATTTGATTTTCCAGGCATTTTTACTCAGGAAGAAATCCTAGAGTTTTTAGGCAGGTATCATTTCCTTCAGTAAATATCACTTAGTCACATGTTTTTGGTGTGTGATGGTTTTCACTACATGGTTTTCTACCATTAGAAAAGATATACTTATTTTCATTTTATAAATTTCTGATGAAGAATCCTAAATGAAATAAATCTAACTTCTTTTTAAATTTTCCCTTTACAATCCTATGGATTAATGGATGTAATGCAGAGGATGAAGTCACTGGCTATGGAACAGAGAAGTTAAGTACCTTGCCCAAAATCACAGACAGTAAATGTCAGAAACAAGACTTGGAGCCAGGTCTTCCTGATTTTGAGGCCAGTTCTCTATCAACTATGCCATTCTGCCTGACTTCAAATGAAAAAGCCCATATTATTCATGGATGGTGAAACAAGATCTAAAATAAAATTGTGGCAAAACAAAATCCAAATCAAGAAAGGGTTTCAAGCAGTCATCTAATGTGCTCTCTCCTACCCCAACTACAACTAATCCATTCAATAAAAGAAACCGTATTTTTGTTATACTTAAGTATCCTTTCCTTATTTATTACTTAATCCAAAGTTCTTTGTTACATGTTATACCAAGGATTTCTTGTCTGCTTCTCACTAAGCTGTTTCATTGAAATACAGAGCCCTAATCCCTGTATTTTCTTTTGTGGAGATGGAGAAAATATGACCAATGTCCTTCAAATAATGGAAGACAGTAATTAATTAACTGTTTGAAATTAGTCTCCTTTAGAATAAATTGGCCACATTGTATTTTTTACATAATTGAGGCTTGTTACCTCCTCTCCCACAAAATATCTAGCTAGGATATACAGAATAATAGGATGAAAACTGCAGAAAAGAAATGTGCTTTTTGAATTATGGAAACATTCAGAAAGGAGAGAGTGAGACTAAAATAATAATATATGTTTGCTTACATAGGGACAATTGATTTAAAACAAATCTCATTATAAATATGAATATGATATACTTATCTACACAGCCACCATTAGGATGCATTCGATCTCCTCTAAATAGTTTATTATAATTTTCTTCATGTATATGACTATCTTGTTATATAGCTCAAACCACTAGTGACACCACTTAATTAAGCACATACAGATTCTATACTTGGCAGAAAAGTGATCTTAACTATATGAGATCAGAAGTTGGCAATATTTGTACCTGAACTTTGGGGGAAAAGAATGTGTGATTAAAATAAAATACAGAGGAAGGATGAACCATTCATTCATGAAAGGTAGGAATCTGTATGATCTTCTTCACCATTATCAGTAAAAGGAAAGAGATCATCACAGTCAGAATTATGAAAAGAAAAATATCTTTCTGACATTACAAATGAAACCACCTATGTTTTTTAGAAATATCACTGGTATTGTACATCACTCTATACTGGAAAAAAAAAGACAACCAATAGGCAAACCCTCAGAATGATAAATATAATAAGTCTATTAGGAATTTAAAATGAGAGTACTGACAGCTCTGGAAGAAATCAAGCAGTGACAGCATATAATAAAGGACAGGGCCAAACAAAAGAAGAAGAAAAAAGAACCCCAAACTAAAAAACAAAAAAACCCTTTAAAACTCAGGAAAAGCCAAATTACAGCTCAGAACACATTGAGAATGCAGCAGATGTAGTATGAAACATGTGAGCAATAATTATGGACCAACTAAAATAGAAATATGTCCAAAATACAAAAATAAGAGACATTTGTCACATTAAGCAAGCATGACAAAGAAGAGTAAGGAAGAATGCAACACTTTATTTTGCAACTTCTTGTTTAGGAAAAACAATTTCCAGTGTCTTTAGAGCATGAATTTCAAATCTTGCTGAATGATTACAAATGAAAAAAAAAAAAACCTGAGTCCTCTCAGAAATAAATTGTAGTGGAATAATCCCACATCCACTGCAGCAAGAAGTTTTGACCATTTTAGAATGCTAGGGAAAGCAACAGCCTGATTTGGAATTCTCAAAAGACAAACACAGGTCATTGCACAGGAAACATTAAATGGTGAACAGAATCACCTACATTTCAATGGTGTAAGGTGGCAAAGTTGAGGGCCTGCAGCTAAGACAATGGAACTAATCAAGTATGTACATCTGATTAACTTGAATGTTTTAAGAAACATAGGACTTCCTGGCCACAGATTTTCTAATGAAAGCAAAGATCATATAGTATTACTCCAGAAGTTTTGTTTTAAGAATATACTCTTTCTTAAAATTATTGGCCCATTTGTCTATACAGACTAAATAACTTCATACTATGAAGGATCTCTCTAGCAAGGTATGGTTATATGATATTGTAATGTTAGGAGAAATACCATATTCATTGATGGAACAAAGTCAATATTTGCTAGTTGTTAATTATAAAAATAAATGAATTTTGCAATATATCTAAAGCATTTTCTTTCCAAAGAATAATTATTCTCATATATGCTGGGCATGGTGATCCATACCTGTAATCCAACTCAGTCAATCAAAAAATTATCAAAGGCAGAGTACTATGCCAGGCACTCTGCTACGTGCTGAGGATACAAAAAGAGGCAAAAGATTGTTGCTGCCCTCAAGAAGTTCTCAAACTTATGGAAAGACAACAAGCAAATGTATTCAAATAAATATGCATAAATATGCAAAAACAAAAGGAAACAAAAGACAGTCCCTGCCTTCAAGGAGCTGGCAATCTATTGGGGGAGACAATAAGCAAACAGATATGTTCAGACTGGATATCTACAGGACAAATAGAAAATAAGATAAGGAAGGTATTATAATTAATAGGGGTTGGGAAAGGCTTCCTGTACATGTTAGATGTGGTTTCAGCTGGACCTTAGAGTTAACCTTAGAAATCAGTCAATTCAAATGAGGACAGAGAGCATTAGAAGTCAACAATATTTGTTGAGGTTTTTTTTAATGTAAAACATGAAGAATAGTAAGACTTTAAGGGAACCTTAGATATCTTAAGAAAAAAAGAGAAAGAGGAGGAACTGGGAGAGGGAAAGTCAGGAGATAGGAAATGAAACAAACAAAAAAATATCAATGAAGAAACCCTAGGAAAGGATTTTTATCATGTTTAATTGGGGTATTACATTTTTCAAACAAATTAATTGGAGGGGGAAAAGTAGACCATAGTGTAGAAATATAATTAATAGGGAACTGAGCTGGATTGCAAAGTGGAAGAAATTGAGGTGAGAGATAATATAGAATGAAGGAGAGAGGAGTCATAAATAAATGAAATAACTAGAGTAAATAAAAATAAGGGAGAGAGAGAAAAAAAAGAGGAGGGGAAGACCAAAAGATCTCTGTTATAAATTGGTGATGTAGAGATATTATGATTTCAATCTCATTGTTCCAATGACATATAACTATTGCTATTTCCATGACCCCAAATTGCCAAACTTTTTTTCCCATTTAAATGTGTGATTTGTAGGTAAAGTAGATGATTTGTAGGTAAAGTAGATAGGTAACAATTAGATATGGTGGAGGGAAAAGCCATAACTACACAAAAATAGCAAAAAATAAGAAAATTATAAGAATAATTGATTCTTTGAAGAAAATATAGAGTCACAATACCATATTGATAGCTTCAGAAAAAGTCATTGTCAGAATCTTACTCTCATTTGCTAAGATTACCAAAAAAGTACAGGAAAAAAATGGATTTTCCTTAATATGATTAAACAACATAATAGTTAACATTTATAAAATACTTTGAAGTCTGCAAAGCATTATGTTACCTGCTTTGGTCCCTATGATGTAGGTGTTATTATTCACATTTTACAGATTACAAAACTGAGGCTAATGAGGTTAAGTGACTTGTCAAATGACACAGAGTAAGCAAGTATTCAAGGCTAAATTTGAACTCATAGGCTTCTAATTCCAAGTTCAGTACTCTGTTCACTATGCCACCTCTTAGTATATACCAGTAATCAAACCCCAACATTTTTTTTGTGAAGGAGAAACACTTGAAGCCTTCCAGTGAAATCAGGGAAAAAGTAAGGTCATGGTGTTACCATTCATTGTTTTAGAGTTCTAGAAATGCTAGCCACAATATTGGGATGGACACACACACACACACACACACACACAAACACTGACAAAATATAGGCAGAGAGGAGGAAAACTTTTTTTTTCAGACAACACAAAGGTTTACTTATTGAATCCTAGAGATACAATGAAAATTTAATTTAAAAGCAAACTATTAAGGTAGCAGTATGTAAAATAATTCATCAGAAAATATCAGCCTCTTTGTCTACTGAAATACTTATAGCTGGCAATTAACTTACCATGAAACAGCAATTTCATAACTGCAAATAAAATAAATCTTCACAGAAATAAAGGAATATAATAATGATTGAAGGAGAGTCATTATACATAACTATGTCATAGTAATATAATACAAGTGATAAGATCTAAATTAATTTACATATTTAGGGAAATGGCAACCAAACTGCCACAGAATTCATTTATAAAACTGGACAAAATACTAACAAAATTCATCTAGAGAAACAAAAGATCAAGCTTCTTAAGGGAAATCATTAAAAATTGGAATTATTGGTGCCTAGCAATACTAGAAAATCTTAAATTATATGTTAAGATAACAGTCATCAAAACTATTTACTACAGGTGAATAAACAAATAAATAAAAATGCATGAGTGCATGAATGTATGCAAAGTAAGAGCCTTTATTAAACATTTGATCTGAACTGGGAATACTATTGCAGAAAGTGAGATTATTTTTGCCCTCAAAGTACTTCCTTTTTAATAAAGGAAGAAAATTCAATACAGGGAAGTGGTATCCAGTTTTGTCTCAGGTAATAGAGTCACAGAGATGGAGAATTTATCCATAGTGAAGACAACTGGTACATCCTTTCCAGAAGCAATGGGCACTTGATTACTGTACCCAAAACAAGAGTTGGAAAATGATTAGGCAAAGAGGGGAGAGAAGTATACACATGGCAGCCAGTCGGATGACAAGGTGGCCCAACTACTAGATAGTTAAGACTTACATATAAGCTAAGGGGGACTTTGCTCCTTGGGAGAGATAGATAAAAAAAGGTACTGAGAAATCAATTTTATAAGATTCACCATCATTGCAAAAGCAAAGGGTTTAATATCACCTCAATTTCTGAATAAGTGGCACTTTCCTAAATGAAAGAATTGACTGTATCTTCACAAATGTGTCTAAAATTATGAAATTACTCATTGATGTCATTGCCTTAGGGAGATTTCCTTCTGGCCATTTAGTGAGTTAAGCAGCTCAGTCATCATCTGATAGAGAAATGTAGAACTCTTTAATCCTTGTCCTGACAGCCTGGAGGAATCATTAACTTCTGAGAACACACAGTTTTTCATGATATAAGACATTAATTTCCTTTCATTGATATTAATATGTGAGGCCAATCTTTTAGTCATTGCAACACAGCATATACAAATCCTATAACGATATCAACAAAATCTAACCTATTACCAAATGCTGTCAATTTATACTTCTCTCATATCTCTCAGGCCTCTGCTTTCCCTCCCATTAACACTACTACCATAGTACCTCAGACAGGTATCAGTTCTTTATCAGAAGACTTTCTTAACTGGTTTATTCCCCTCTAGTCTTTTTCTTCTCTAATTCCCTCTGCACACAGATATCAAAATAATAATCCCACTGCTCAGATATGGTCACATCCCTCTCTTTCCTGCAACTAACAAATAAAAGCAAATGTTCAGTGGCTCTCTGCAGGCTGAGATAAAATCCAAACTCCTTTGACTGATAGGTAAGCCCTACAGAAATCCCCTTATTCAGTCTTATGTCATTCCACTCCCCTTTAAGCACTCTATATTCAAGTCAAGGTATTCTTAATTTCATCCTGTCCTTTCCTGCCTCTTCAAAGCCTATTCCCCAAATATAGATTCTGTTTCTTCTTTATCTCTTATTACTTATTAAAATTCTTCATTGTCTTCAAAACCTTGTTGAGATGCCATCTCCTCCTTAGAGCCTTTCCTTTGCTCCTAGACTGAAAATGATAACATGCTCAAAGAATAATTTAACATCCTTTGCTCAAGGTTTATGCACATATCCTTCAAATAATATTCCCTAGGGTTCTTATACTTAGGACTTAAAAGCTCTATGGGCTTAGGGGCACATTCCTAGCCCCTTCACAGAAACATAATAAAAACTACTAACTGGATACAATGTTTCACATCTTCATCTTCACTGTGTTTTTAAAATGTTTAATTATTAAATGATGTATGCATAAATGATTTGTCTTCTTGGATTCAGCAATGGATTGATGTAGAAAAATGAAAATCTCCAAATGTTACTAAAATACAAAGTAAACTATATCCAATTAGAAGAAGCTAATCTGTCAAATTTGTTATTGGGAAATTAGATTTATCAAAAACTCCTGCTTCCATGTATTGAGAATCTTTCTGGACAGATTTATAAAAGGGTTAAATAGCTGATATATTTATAGCCATTTTCTATAAAATGCATAAAGACAAATAGTTGTTTTATGTTCTTAGCTCTTCAGCCTGGTGATTGAAAAAGTTAAAATGAATGACAAAGAGCAATCAAGCAAGAAATACCAGCATAAATTTAATACTAGAAGTACTGCTAGCTTTGTAACTAATGAATTATATTTCAGGAGAAAATGCAAATACATTTTATTTTGTTCAAGTTTCTAAATATTGATTAAAACTTTGTAAACTTACCCTAACATTTTTGAAGCTGTGTTAGAAGAAGTGAATTCTATTTCAAGGTGTCCTACCAAATTTATTTCTCAGTGAAGTAATTTTCTTCCTTAGAAGTTCTGAAAGTCTTGTTTAGAATTTTAAAATGAGAATAGTACAGTAATTGAGGGGAAAACCATATATAACTGTAATTTACAAAGCTATCATTAATTTTATACCATAAAGAGACAAATGTTAAGATGTAATATTTCATACTATTCTGTCATGTTCTTGGAAACCCTAGCCACACAATTAGAGCATAAGATACTTCAGTCTAAAAAGCTGTTCCTTACAGATGAATTTAATTTTCTTCCTTGGAAGATTCAGGAAGTTCTATATAAGGTTGATTTAGACCTTGAAATAACTTAAATATTTCCTACCTCTTATCTTAATCAATATATTCTTATATCTGGGGGATATATTGGATATATATATATATATATATATATATATATATATATATATATATATATATAGGGATATAATGGAAAATACTTTGGACAGGGTGGGAGAAAGGTTCATTGGGTTCTAATATGAACTTTGACACTTAATAAATATATAAATGTGAACATTTCAATTCTAAAAATTTCAACAAATCTTTACTTATACTGCTAGGCATACATCCATGATATAAGTAATGGAGGAACTACAAAGTTTTTAAAATTCCAGTAATTTTCAGCCATGTCTGACTCTTCATGACTGCATTTGGGAATTTCTTAGCAGAGATACTAGAATGGTTTGCCATTTCCTTATCCATCTAATTTTATAGATCATGAAATTGAGGCTAACAGGTTTAAGTGACTTGCCTACCATCACACAGCTCATAAGTGTCAGAATCCAGATTTGAACTCAGAAAGATGAGTCTTCCTGACTGCAAGTCCTGAGTTCTAACCACTGAGCCATATAGCTGCCCCTAGCAGAGATCCTACAAAGTTTAGATAACTACATATCCCTGTTTTCAATGAAAATTCAGTTTTTTGCCTAATAGATACCTATAATAATGATTATAGCACCCCACAAGACATGGAGAGGTTCACAATACAATGCTAGTGTAATCTAGATCTAAGTGGAGTTGGAGGGGGATATAGTTACTTGTCCATAAGAGCAGGAAAGGCTTTAATAGAGGAAATAATTAAATTAACTTTATCAATGAGTAAATAAACATTAAAGAAGTACCTCTTACGTACCAATCACTGTGTTCAGTATTGAACATACACCAAAACAAAAAGGACAAGTATCTGCTCTCAAGAAACTTGTAGTCTAATGTTTCGAGATAATATGCAAACAACTATGAACAAACTAGCTATATACAGGATAAATTAGAGATGATCAACAGATGGATGACACTAGAATTAAGAGGCAATGGAGATTTCCTATAAACAGAATTTTAGCTGATACTTGAAAGAAGCCAGGGAGTAGAAATTAGGAAGGGGAACATTACACATTACATGATTATTGTATATCCAGTACAATGCTAGGTCCTAAGACAAAAAAAAAAACTGGAAGCTATTTGAGTATGTCTTTACAAGAAATAGAGGAATTCAAAAGATGCAAAGGTGACAATAGGGTAAGCAAAGATAGAGAAGAACAACAAGAAGTATTTAGGATCAAGAAAAGGATACTTTTGTCTAGAATATATATAGGATAGGTCAAATTAGTGTGAAATTAGTCTGGGAAGTATGGTTAGTGATGCCTGATTCTTCATGACTTCATGCAAGGCCCTTCTATCCACCACTATCTCTTTAAATTTGTCCAATTTCATGTTCATGAAACTTCTTCCATGAAACTGTCTCATTTTCTGCCACCTTCATTTCCTTTAGCCTTCAATATTTCTCAACATCATCTTTTCCAATGTGTCCCATCTTCTCATTATATGTCCAAAGTATTTAAGATTCAGCTTCAGTATTTGCAATTCTGGTGAATAGCATGAATTAAATATTGACTGTCCAATGGACTCTCAAAAGTCTTCTCCAGCACCATAATTCAAAGCATCAATTCTGGGCCACTCAACTTCCATCATAGTCCAGTTCTCAGAACTATATGTTGTTACTGGAAAAATCCTAACCTTGATTATATGAACCTTTGTTGGAAAGGCAATATCTCTTCTTTTTTATATGCTTTCCAGATTTCCATAGCTTTCCTTCCAGGGAGAAAATGTTTTTAATTTCGCTTCAGTTATCATCTGCAGTGAGCCCAAGAATATAAAAACTTACAATGCTTCCATTTCTTATCCCTCTATTTGCCAGAAAGTGATGGGACCAGTTGCCAAGATCTTATGGTTTGTTTTTTTTAATGTTGTGTCAAGCCAATTTTTGTACTCTCCTCTTTCATCTTCATCATGAATGTTCTTAATTCCTCTTCACTTTTAGTCCTCAGAATGTTATCATCTGCATATCTGTGATTGCTGATGTTTCTCCCAGCAAACTTAATTAAAGCTTTTGATTCATCCAGCCTGGCATTTTGCATGTTGTGGTCTGCATATATGTTCATTAATAAGGTGACAATATACTGCCTTGTCGTATTCCTTTTCCAATCTTAGAACAATCAATTGTTCTATGTTTGGTTCCAAATCTTGCTTTTTGGCTTACATACAGATTTTTCAACATACAGTTAAGATGGTCTGGTATTGCTACTATTGTGATCCACAAAGTCAAAGTCAAAGGTTTAGTGTAGTCAAAGAAGTAGATTTAGTGGATGCGTTTTTGTTTGTTTGTTTATTTTTTTCCCTAGAACTCCCTGACTTTCTGCATAATTCAATGAGTGTTGGCAATTTGGTTGCAAATTTCCATGACTCTTGAAAACCAGCTTATACTTCTGGTAATTCTTGCTTTGCATATTGCTGAAGCCTAGCTTGCAGAATCTTAAACAGAATTTTGCTGGTATGTGAAATGAGCATAATTATTTTGTACTTTTGAAACTAATCTATTCTAATCCAAGCGGCCAATGTTGAATTTTCCAAATTTGCTGGCATATTCAGGGTAGCATTTTAGACACATCATGTTTTAGCATTTTAAATAGCTCATTCAGAATTCCATTATTGTTAGCAATGATTCCCATTGTCCACTTTATTCTCCAGGATGTCTATCTCTAGGTTGGTAACCACACCATCATGGTTATCAGAAATACTAATTTTTTTTCTTATAAAGTTGTTTTGTGTTATTCATGCTATGCTTTCCTAATTTCTCCTGCTTTTATTAAATCCCTACCATTTCATCTCTTGCCATGCCCATTTTTGCATGAAATAATCCCTTGATATATCTAATTTTCTTGAAGAGATCTGTTGCCTTTTCCATTCAATTGTTTCCTTCACTTTTTGTATGGATCATCTAAGAAAACCTTTCTGTCTCTCCTTTCTATTCTCTGGATTTCTGCATTTCACTTGGATATATATTCTTCTTTCTTCTTTATCTTTCACTTATCTTCTTTCTTCAGCTATTTATAAAGCCTTAATAGTCAGCCATTTTGCTTTCTTGCTCTTTTATTTTCCTTTGGAACATGTTTTGTTGTTGCTGTTGCTGCTTCCTGTACATTATTGCAAACCATAGCTCTCCAGGCGCTCTGTCTGTCAGATCTAATCTCTGAAACCTATTCATCTCCCCCATTTCATACTCATAAGGGATATTATTTCAGTTATACCTATATGGTCTAACAATTTTCCTTACTTCTTTCAAGTATGATTTTTTTTCTTTTTTTTAAACAATTGGGGTTAAGTAACTTGCTCAAGGTTACATAGCCAGTTATTTTGTGTGGGTGGGTGGGTGCGTGCCAAGTATCTGAGGCCAGAACCTATCCCAGGTCTCCCAACACTGGGGCTGGCACTCTTATTCACTGCACCACCCGGCCACCCCAAGTATGAATTTTTCAATGAGAAGTTCATGATCTCAATCACAGTCTGCTCTATGTCTTGTTTTAACTAATGTATAGAGCTTTTCCCTATTTGGCTCCCATGTATATAATCAATCTAATTTCTATATCAAAAATCTAATGATATGCATAAGTAGAATCACCTTTTATATGGTTGAAAAACAATGTTTGTTCTCCAGTACCATAATTCAAAGCATCAATTCTGGGCCACTCAACTTCCATCATAATCCAGTTCTCACAACTATATATTGCTACTAGAAAAACCATAACCTTGATTATATGAACCTTTGTTGGAAAGGTGATATCTCTTCTTTTTTATATACAGGAAGTTATCATGACAAGACTCTATTGATATTTGCCCTGCGTCATTTTGCTCCAACGTCAAATTTGCCTATTATTAAAAGTTATCTTTTGTTTTCTTATTTTGATTTAGCATTCCAATCCCCTATGATTAATGTGAATTTTTTGATGCTATTTAGAGAAGATGTTGTAGGTCTTCATAGAAGGGATCAATTTTGGCCTGTAACATCAGTGATGGGATCATAGACATATAACTGTGATAGTGAATGGTTTTCTTTGGATTCAAATAGATATCATTCAGTTATTTTTTAGATTATATGTCATTACTGCTTTTCTTACCTTTTTATTGACTATGAGGATTGGACTACTCCATTTCCTCTAAGGCATTCATGCCCACAGAAGTATATGTAGTGATCATTTGAATTAAATTCACCCATCTGTAGCAGCAAGCACCCCAAGCATCCCTAGGGTGGCTGCCAACACAGGTTCTTGGATCTGCTTTGATAAAGGAAAGCAACTCAAAATGGGTTAACAAGCTTACTTTAATCAGTCAAATATGTATCGTTTACCTAGTTCAGGGGAAAGAGGTCAGTACCCAAACTTCAGAATATACAGACAGAATTATCAAGACAGAGAAACAGATCAAGTAGACAGCTTCCAAACTGTCCAACCATTACATCCATACCAAATCAACATCTGGGTTTCATCAACATCTGGGTTTTTCAAAGCCAGGAGGCTCTCAACAACTGATTCCCAGAGTCTCATCTGATCAAATCACAGAACACTTCTCAAAGTGAGCCCCCAAACAAAGCCTCATATCAGGGTTTATATAGCCTTCTCCTGGCTCAGAGAATGTAACAAGCTTATTGATCCACTGGCCAATCAAAAAGTGTCTACTGAAAAACAAGCCTCCCACCCCAGGCTCCAGGTGCACTTTAGCCTAGGGGCAGGGAAGATCTTTAAAATGTACATTCCCATTACACCATCTCAATCCATTTAAGTTCACTTATATCTAAGATGCCAATGTTTAATAACGTCATGTCCTGTTTGACCCCATTCAGCTTACTTTGGTTCATATATCTTACATTTCAGGTTCCTATGCGATATTGACATTTATAGCATTGAACTTTCCTTTTGTCACCAGATGTATCCATCACCAAGCTTCCTTTCAGCTTTGCCACAGCCACTTCATTGGTACTGGAGCTACTTCTATTTGTTCACCATTCTTACCCAGTAGATGCAAAAAATCTTTAAATAGCAGGGCTAGGGTGGCAGAGTGGATAGAACACCAATCTTGGAATAGAAGGACCTGAGTTCATATCCAGACTCAGAAACTTATTAGTTGTGTGACCCTGGACAAGTCACTTAACTCTGTTTCCCTCAAAAAATAAATAATGAGGAGTAAAAAAAAACAATACAAAGCTGGGCTGCAAGAATCATAGGTTGAAGTTGACAGGAGAAGCAATCAGAGGGGCATGGGTAAACATGGAAGAAAGAAGAACATGTGGCATGATATGGCTATCCAAAGTAGTATAGCTGATCTCAGAAGTTTCCAGAATTTAGGTGTGAAGTATCAGTAGTTGTCAGGTAACTTTAGGCATCAGTTTATTTGCCTCTCAGGAGTCCCAGAGAAAGATATATATTCAGATACATTTGAACACTAACTATCCACCATTATGAATGTGACTTCTAAAGGGACTAAACCATTCCATTATGTTGGAGAGTCAGAAGGACCGATGGGGAATTTGATCCTAATCAATCATACATATATACATACACATACACATACATATATATAAACATACATGTACATATACACACATATACATATGCATATACATACACATATACATGATGGTATAACAAATAGAGCTATGTTTTTTTTTATTGAGACTCAAGATATGAATTAAATAGTAATTGTTCTCAAATAGTCATATTTAATCTGGGTCAAAACTGAGGGAATTATGTATAACATCCCACAATTCACTGTAATATTTTCTAAATGCTTACTGTGGCAACAAGGTAGTACAGTGGGTAGAGTACTGGACCTGGAGTCAGGAAAACATGAATTAAAATCCATCTTTGCACATTCATTATCAGTGTAACCCCAAACAAGTCACTTAACTAATGTATTCCTGTTTCCTCAACTGTAAAATTGGGATAATAATATCATCTACCAAACAAGGTAAGGTTCACATGAGATAACATTTTTAAAGTGTTTGGCTAGGTGATATAAAAATTTTCATTCCCTTCTCTTCTTTCCCTTTTTTACAATGTAATCATTCCCTTTTATATATGATAAGTTCCTTAAGGACATCAAGTGAAATAGCAAACATCTCAGGCAAAGGAAAATGCAATCATTTCCTAGAGTAAAGGATGTGGGGGGCAAGTAGGGATGAAATCTGGAATAATATAAAAACCTAAATCATATCATTAGGATGAGATGATGCAGTAAACACATATTCAGCTTCAAATCTAAGGGAATTCACAAAAAAATTTAGATGGTCCCAATAGTTAGGGACTGACAGGTAGTGGATGATTTATGTGTCAACCATTGCTTCCCTCAAATTACATCTTTATGTTGTATCAGTTTGCATATACTGCGATGCTGGTAAGCCCTCATGGTCCAAGATGGATTGTACTTTCAGCTTAGCCACCTCACTCAAACTAGTCAAAGGCTCATATACACCATTTAGCATCGCCATAGTGTCAGTACTCAGGTAGTACTTACCAGTCTGTGTGGGGTCATCTATAGGTAAAACACCATTGTTTCTTGTTCTACTAATTAAAATAAATTTTACCAGATATTACATAATTTGCAATAATATCTCTTTTGGTTCAGGTGCAAAATATTCATTGGTATAGGGAACTCTAAATGAGTAAATTCTCTCGATTAACACTCCCTTGAAATATAGTCTTAGCAGGTTGTTGGAGGGCACTGTGAGTTTAAGTACTTTGCATTTAAAAGTCACATGACCAAGTCTAGTAAAGAATTTGCACCCAGATTTTCCTAAATCTGAGGCCAGCTCCCTATCCTGTCTCGTATTCTGCCTCTTTTAGAAATCTTGTGTTATTTTTAAATTTGTGTTAAAATTATTTCTGACATTGAAACAAATGTTTACATGAAAGGTAAAATTCATGGTTTGGAACAAATTAGGAAAAGGAATGTGAAATTCCCTACATCAACAAAAGAATTCATTATGTTTTTATAACATGTTTACTATGTCTCAGGCACTGTGGAAAGTGCTAATGATACAAAAAATGTTATGAGACCCAGTTTTCAATAACTCACAATCTAAAGAGGACAAAAAATTCAAACAGATATAGATAGATAGATAGATAGATAGATAGATAGATAGATAGATAGATA
>NW_027186315.1:10853333-10899904 GCF_028583685.1 Petaurus breviceps papuanus
ATAGATAGATAGATAGATAGATAGATAGATAGATAGATAGATAGATAGATAGATAGATAGATAGACAGATAAAGATATAGATAGATATAATATATCATATATACAGGATAACTTGGAAGTAATCTCATACAGGTCACTAGCACTGAGGGGACCTGAAAATGTCACTTGAATGAAGGCAGGGAAGCCAGGAAGCATAGAAAAGGAAGGAGAGCATTCAAACCATAAGCAACTGTCAGATGAAATGCATGGAGTAAGGAAAGGCATGACCATGCGGGGGGAATGAAAAGGAAGCCATTGTCATTGAATTATAGCATATATGGAGGGAAGAACAGGATTTGAAGTTTGAAGAGGTACAAAGGGGCCAGGTTATGAAGGACTTTCAAAACCAGAGACTTTTATATTTCATCCTAGATTTCACAGGGATTCAATACAGTTTATTGAATAGTGAAGTGACATAGCCAGACCTATGCTTTAGTTGGACAAAGAAGTGTATAATGGCCTGAAATGGGAAGACACAAGGCAGGAAGATGTACTTGAAGCCTATTGCCATAGTTGAGTCACAAGTTGATGACTTTTTCAGAAGAGTAGTTCCTTCAACAGAAATAGTAAAGTTTAGAAGAGAGAAGAATTGTGGGGGGGGCAGGGCAGGAAGGAAGGTATCTTTACAGACAAATAATAGAAAAGGTTTGGAGACGCAAGATTGGAACCAAGAAAAGAATGAAACAGCTATCCTGAGAGTTTGCCTTAAAATAGAGGTTCTGGGAGGAATTAGACAATCAGAGGAAAGGGACCAAGGACAGAGGGAATACTGACTGTGAAAAGTCTAGGCATGGGGCCTACTTCCAGGTTAAGGAGGCTTCTAAGAGAAAGTCATTGGTAGAGAAAGTTCAGAGTCAGGAGTAGAGAGTGTGGAGAACAGTGAAGACATAGCTGACCTGAACATTTTCCTTAGTAAAGACATTCTTAAAATAAAGGCTTTCTCAAGAATTTTGGTCACAAAATAGATGAGAGGTATAAGATGATAAGTAGGATATTCAAATCAAGCATCTTGATGTGGAGGGTTTGGTGAGGCAATTGGGGTTCAGTGACTTGCTAGGGGTAACATAGCTAGTGTCAATTATCAAAGGCTGAATTTGAACTCAAATCCTCCTGACTCCAGAGATGGTTTTCTATGCACTATACCACCTAAGTTGTCTCTAAGATGTTTCCCTCCCCACCCCCAACCCCCGAGGATGGAGGAGTCCTGACTGTGTTTTAAGGCAGCTAGGAGCCACTGGTAGACAGGAAGAAATAGAAGATTAGAAAGAAAGTGAGGATTATAAAGGGTCTGCTGGAGAAGATGGGGGGAGGATCAATTCTGCATTCAGAGAGGTTTGCCTTGGCAAGGATAAGGGTTTTAACTTGTTGAAGAACTGAAGAAGAAGAGAGGGGCAAAACCACCTGGGTGACATAAGATAAGATACAGGCAAAGAAAGGTAGGTAAATCAACTCAATTTTTCAGTGAAATATAAGGCAAGGTTCTCAGATTCGGAGGAGACATGACCAGTGTCATAGGAGGGCTGAGAAAGAATGAAACATTTGGAAAAGCTTATGTGGTGAGTATGATAGTGAATCAATTAAGAACATGTCAAAGATTGTCTTCTTTCAGTGGCACATTTGAGATTACATAACATAAATTTGTAGTGGACCCTGTAAATATGGTTTTATGTCTTTTTATAGCTTTGTTCAATAGCATATGAACAAGAGAAAAGGAAGATGGTGAGAGTAACCTTAATACAGTAGCACATGAATAGGAGATAATGAAAGAGATAGTGGGAGTAATCTAAGGTTGAAGCTTAACCACAGATGATCAGCAATAGCATAAAGGGCAAGGAATTTGAAAGAAGGTAGTGTAGAGTTGAACTAGCTCATAAAGGGTTTGAAATAGGGAAAGGAGATCAGTGCAGTTAGTGCAGGGTTGATGGCCTGAGAAAGAACTAAAGGGTAGAGAAGGGATTTGAGGTCTTGCTGACAATGAAGAACAAAGTTAGGGGTTTTAAAACAAAAGGAAATATAGGATGATAAAAGATTATAATCATATAATTCATTTTTAATATATTTATAGAAGAATTAATTTTTATTCTAGACCAGGCATGGGGAGCCTATAGCCTCAAGGCCACATGTGACCTTCTAGGTCCTTGGGAGTAACCTTTTCACTAAGTCCAAATTTTACAGAACAAGTACTTTATTAAGGGGATTTGTTATGTGAAGTTTGGATTCAGTCAAAGGGCCATACTTGAAGACAGAGGGTCAATGTGGCCTTGAGGCTACAGGTTCCCCACCCTCATTCTAGACTTTTATGATGCTCTCATAAGTAGTCTCTTGCCTCTGGTTTCTATCTTTTCCAATTCATTCTGCCTATCACTGTCAAACTATGTTTCCTTATGGGCAGATTATAATCATGTCATTTGCTTTCTCAACACCCTTCAATAGTTTTCTATTGTTTACCGAATGACATCCTAGACTTCCTAGTCTGAAAACTAAAGGATTTATTCCTAGTACACACTCAGATGCTCTCCCACCTCTCCCCCTTTGCTTTCCCTCTCCCTACCTCTGCCCATTGAAATCCTTAACCCCTTTAAGTCAAATGCTACGTTCACCATGAAGTCTTCACTAACCAACCCTCAATGGAAAAAAAAAAATTATACCCCATATTTCAAATAAGACTTTGCTCATTTCTTATCAACATACATTGAATTAGAGTTATGTGGTCAGTTTTTTTTAATCTTCTCTAGTATACTGCAAATTGGATGATAACAGAGACAATGTTTCATATATATTGTTGTATCACCTGACCACCAAGTGCTGTTCTTTGTGCAAGTGAGTCACTTAATAAATATTGGTTGGAACATATAGTTATTCTGAACAGAAAAGCTTTTGTCTTTTTCCTTCAGCTTTTGATACAGTTGAGGAACAATGCTAAAATTTATAGTGTTGAATTCCAAGTATAAGAAAATGAAAAGCTTACTTTGTGATTACCTGGAAACAATCAGGGCTCTCCTTAGAAAGGATATTAAAGACTAGAAGGAAGCCTCCAGAAGAAGATAAAAATTGATTGTTTTTGTCTCCATAATTTTGAACATGCGAAGATTTGCTTGTTTTTGTTCCCCCCATCTCAGTCCAAAGATGTAGGGTGAATTGAAACAAGAATTCTACTCATGCCTAAGTGGAAAACTTAGTGAATTTATCCGATGACTGATAAAAGTTAATGATTTGTGAGGGAAATGTTGTAAAAAGTAAGTGTGTAGGAAGTGGATTGAAAATATAAATTCATTTATTAATCACCAGTACTCCATTATAACAAAATGATAAGGGGATCTAAGCAGTTATAGGCAAAGACTTCATATTACTTTTTTAAAACAATATCCTCATCTCCAAATTAAACCATAACATATTGATAATCCTTGTGGAGCAATTTTAACAAATAATTTTATTCTAAAACAAAGATTAGATAAAGTGAGTAGAAAGTGAGGAGATACTCAAATCTGAAGGAGGTAAACGAAGTAGATGGAGGCTTTGTAAATTAATATTTAATACAAATCCCAGTTGCACATCTAAAAATGGATCATGAAAGCCAGGGACAAGAATGATAATCTCAAATATTTTTGAGACTAAGAAAGAAATACTTTGAATGGAGCTCTGAAAAGTCACTTTTGAGTTTGGGGGTACCGATGTGCCTAATAGACAAACCATGCCATAACAAAGTAATTCAGAAAAGCTGATATCTTTTGTAGTCATCCTGAATGAATCTATTTTCCCATAGTATTGTAGTTAGCAGGAAAATACTCCTATACCTATATGCAACAATGTATGCTAGTGCTGTTGTAACAATAAGAACCAAAGGAGGAAAGACAGAACCAACTTTAGGAATACTCCAAAGGACATGGAATGCCATCATGACAGAAATGGCTTGATAAAACTATTGAAGGCCTATGGAAGACATTGACAGATTATATCAATATCAAAATGATATGCTTCACAAAATAGTGAGCTTGTACTTTTGTACTTCTATAACTTGTACTCAATCATCAATTAAGCATGAAAGTCATAAGTTTAAGGAAATACAACAGGATAAAACAACACAAAGAACAAAATAAACAATTCAACACCCACAACCAACTATGTTATAAAGTCTTAAGAAGCAAACCAACTGAAGGAGAATTTGAACACCTGAAGAAGGAATGGAAAATTTCTTGCTGTCTAGACGGCCAAAAGGAAAGCAAATGAACAAAAACTAAAGTGAGACAGGCTATGTAGAAACATCACATACTGTTAATATAATGAAGAGCAGAACTATCCTATAAAAGAAAATTACTGAAATCCTAGCTTCTCTGTAAAGCAGGAGCGCATAAAAGATTATGTCGTCAAATGTTTCACAGTGGCATATGAAACCCTTTTAACAGCTTCTTCTCTGATGCAAGCATGGTACCATCTTGCTTAACAGAAGGCATTTCATATTTATTGCCAAAAGATGAGAGAACACCATTGGGCCCTCCAAATATAGGACAATTCTGTGTTTTTGTACTTTATACAAGGCAGTCACAGCTTGTATCACTCAAAAAAATATCTGTAAACACTTAAAAATATATTGGCTGAGGAGTAAAAGAGCATGTGGCAAAAGTTCTCAGTGATATAAAGAGCAAATTACCATTGATTGAGTAATTAATTAACAAGACACCTGAACAAGACTTCTTATTGCCATTATTAAGTTTCAAGCCAGTGGCAAAATTATCCCAAGAACTTTAAAGGATGGGAATTGAAAGAGGGAAACAACAAAAGAAAATGGCGAAATATGAAAAAAAGAAACTGTCATGGCAAACTTTTCTCCATAACAGTGAAATTACTATACTTGGCCTTAATGAGAGAGAAGATCTGTAATTATTGTGATGGCATGTATGAGAGGCAGTACATCAATGATGAAAAGAACAGTTTCAGTGCATTGGAGAGACCTCAGTTGAGCTCAGAAAACAGTACTTTTTTAAGTGATTTACACAATTTATATTTTTCCCCTTTTGTTGGCTCAGCCTTAAAAGAAGACAGTACAGTTGGTAAGGAATAGAATGATGACAAAATTGCAAAAAACTTAAGGTTGTAAGACAATATATTATATTAATTTCATCTTAATTTTGTTTTATTTATCAAGCATTTATTTGTTCTTGCTACCACCTCTCCCTACACATACATAAAAAGAAACTATTCTAATTTTTAAAATATAGTCAAGCAAAACAAATATTTTCCACATGCAAAAATGTGGCTCATTTTTCATATTTAGTCCATAGTTTCAAGATGCTAAGATAATTTTTTTTTTATTATTGAAAGGATGAGACATCACTGAATGGCTAAATATAGTGTCAAGACAATGTAAGTAACTTAGGTCTAGAGCTGGAAGGGCTCTCAGGAAACACTAATCAAACTCTCTTTTTTATAGGAGAGGAAACTGAGTCAGGTGGGTTAAGACAATTGTATGAGGAAACTTAGACAACAAAGAGTAAAGAAAGGACTCAGTTCCAAGTCTTCTGATTCCAGGTACAGTACTCTTTCCACTATACCAAGCCCCTTCCAAGGTTCGTAAGGTCTGGGTCCACAACACGAACTTGGAGAATTCTTAAATATTGGAAGTTATTATGATGACAAAGTACAAGTTCAGGAGAAGCAATATGTTATGACAATTTAGGAGAGAAGATGATGATCCAAGTTTGAAATTTCAAAATTCAAGATTTTTGAGGTCAAATAGTTTAATTCTTTTCACAATAGTGTTTCATTACTCCCTATTCCTAGTAGAATCAAACACAAACAACTGTCTCTCTCTCTCTCTCTCTCTCTCTCTCTCTCTCTCTCTCTCTCTCTCTCTCTCTCTCTCTCTCTCTCTCTCTCTTTGTGTGTGTGTGTGTGTGTGTGTGTGTGTGTGTATTTTGTATCTTTGATTTGGGAGGGGGATTTGAAAGCCCTTTTAGTATAGTTCCAAATTGTTCTCCAGAATGATTGTGACAGTTAAAAACTATACCAATAGTTCATTAATTTACCAATTTCTCCATATCCCATCCAGCATTTATCATTTATAGGGAACCTGGGCAAGCCATGTAACCTCAAAGCTTTACCCAGTTCTCCAGGACCATTTTTTTTCAGAGAAAGTATGAATATCATTGGTAGGAATTTACTCCCCCAAGTAGTTGCCTATACTAACAAAATCAGAAGTCCAGCCCTCTCCCTATCACATTCCCCTCTTGCACTACATGGCCCAGCCTGTACTTTAATACTGTTCCTTATATATAGCATCCTCCATGTGCCTATTTTGCCTTTTTGTATTGGCTTTCACTCATGCCTAGAATACACTCTCATTTCATATTTCATTTCAGAATTACTTGTTTCCTTCAAAATCCTATTCAGTCAACAATTTCTATTTAAAGTCTTCTTGATGTTCTATGTTGCTTGTTTTCCCCATGTCTATAATGATGATGATGAAGATGATGATGATAGCAAGAAATTTGTGTATATTTATATAAAACATATATCCATATATACATACAACATATATCTATCTATATGTACATACATATCTATATGTACATACATATCTATCTATCAATATCTATATCTCTCTATCTAGATCGTAGATAGAGATAGAGATAGGTTGAGTCAAATCACACCAGCCTATGTTAGCTTTGATACTATAACTAAAAGAGGATCAATCTCAGTCAATGGAAGTCCTTTATTTTTTTAAGCAATTGGGGTTAAGTAACTTGCTCAAGGTTACACAGCCAGTTATTTCTGGGTGTGGTGCTAAGTATCTGAGTCTGGATTCGATCCCCAGGTCATCCAAACACTGGGGCTGGTGCTCTTACTCTCTGAGCCACCTGGCCGCCCCTAAGCAATTAGGGTTAAGTAACTTGCTCAAGGTTACACAGCCAGATGTTTCTGGGTGGGTGCTAAGTGTCTGAGCCTGGATTCGATCTCCAGGTCATCCTGACACTGGGGCCAGTACTCTTACTTGCTGAGCCACCTCACCGGCCCTAATGGCAAGCATTTTAATGAAGTACAAAAAGACATTGAAAATCATTTGATGAAGTCAAATTATGTCAATGTCTGTTTAGGTTTTCTGGGCAATTTCACTGTTCCTTCTATGTCCCATATAAAAACATTAATTTAGATGGAAAGAGGAAGTTGAGATATTAGAAAAGACCAAGAAGGAGATGCCTGGAATTTGGCCTTGGCCAGATTTCCTCCCTCTCCTCATTTTAACCAGAAGTGAATATCCCAGTTTTGAAGGATCCAAAGTATATTGAACTTCCCATTAAGATCTAAATGGAGTTTCCAGGTCACCTAGCAGTGTATCTGAATTATTGAAAGAGTCAAGAACACTTCATGGTACCACAAGAGTCTAACAACAACAACAACAACAAAAACTATGCCATATCAAAAAGGAATGTCCTGAACATCCCTTGAATAGGAGAAAGTGGATTCAGTAACCAGGATCTGTAAGTTACCTTCCCCCACAAGTTCTCTGTAAGCTTAAGCCTACTTTCCCATGGATTTTGTATATATCTGTGGTAGATTTTTCACAGATGTTACTCCCTTAGTAAATACCACTTTCTAATAGCTTCTTAAGACTGACAGACTAAATTGTTTTCAGCTGATAGTCTTGGGGGGTAGAAGAACACCTATATTTTTTGGAGCCATTAATATTAGACAATCACTCCTGTCCCCTCAAGGTATTCTTAGAATCCTGAAGTATAGATGTAGCCAGTTTACCTCTGATACCAGGCTTTGAATAATGATGTCTAGGAGATCATCTCATACATATAGTTTGCATGTGTTTATTTATAAAAATGTTCTTTTCTTCAATGCAATGTAAGGTTCTGGAGGGAAGGTTTCAGTTTGGTCTTTGTATCCCCAGAGACTAACATGTCTCTTTGACACATAGAAGGCATGCAATAAATGACTGTTTCATTGATTTATTTAAAAGTCTGACCACCTCACAGGATTATTGGACTAGAATGGAGATGAAGTGAAGATTCAGGTAATGTGGTGAGGTGCCTCATTTTATTTTTTTTTAATTTAATTTGTCTATTTATTTTTAGTTTAAAAGATTCAATTCCACTATGCCTTGAGTTTCATATTTTGTCCCCTTCACTCCCCCCCCCCCCCCCCCATGGCGGCATACAAACAAGTATAGGATCTGTAAATACTTTCACATTATAGATTAGTCACATTATAAAGACAGATTGTATCAGATGGAATGAAAAATGGTAAAGAGGACATAAAACCAGACAAGAAAAGGAAAAAGATCAGGTATTTTGCTTCCATCTGGATATAAACTCAGTTCTTTCTAGCTCTTTCTCTGGATGCACACATTTCTCTCCATCATGAGTCTTTGGGGATTGACTTATATCACTGCATTGGTGAGAAGAGTCCAGTCTATCACACTTGGTCATTACACATACGTTGTGTCTGTAATTGTGTACAAATTTCTCTTGGTGCTACTCTTCTCACTCAGCATCAGTGTATATATGCCTCTTCAGGTAAATATGAAGTTCATCTGCTCCTCGTTTCTTATAGCACAATAGTATTCCATAACATGCATATACCGCAACATGTTCAGCCATTCCCCAATTGATGGGCACCCCCTTAATTTCCAATTCTTTGCCACCACAAAAAGAGCTGTTATAAACATTTTTGTACATATGGGTCTTCCTCCCACTTTTATGATCTCTTTAGGATATAACACTAGGAGTGGTATTGCTGGGTCAAAGGATATGAAAGTATTTATAGCCCTTTGGGCATAATTACAGATTGCTCTCCAGAAAGGCTGGATCAGTTCACAACTCCACCAGCAATTCATTAGTGTACCAATTTGCCCACATTCTTCTCCAGCATTTCTCATTTTCCTGTTTTGTCATAGTAGCCAATCTGACTGGTGAGATGTGGTACCTCAGAGTTGTTTTGATTTGCATTTCTCTAATTTATAGAGATTTAAAGCTTTCTTCATGTGCTTATAGATATCTTTAATTTCTCTGAAAATTGCCTGTTAATATCCTTTAACCATTTATCAATTGGGGAATGAGTTGTTTTCTTATAAATTTGACTGAATTCTCTGTATATTTTAGAAATTAGTACTTTGTCAGAGACATAGGTTGTAAAGATTCTATCCCAATTTCCCACCTCCCTCTTAATCTTGGTTACATTGGCTTTGTTTGTACAGAAGCTTTTCAATTTCATGTAGTCAAAATTATCCATTTTACATTTTATAATGTTCTCTAATTCTTGTTTAGTCATAAAGTCTTTCCCTCTCCACAAATCTGACAGGTAAACTATCCCTTGTTTTCCAAGACTGGTTACAGTATCAACCTTTATACCTAGATAATGTACCCATTTAGACTAGATTTTGGTATATGGTGTGAGATAATTGTCTATGCCCAGTTTCTGCCATACTATATTCAAATTTTCCCAGCAGGTTTGTCAAATAGTGAGTTCTTATCCCAAAAACTAGGGTCTTGGGGTTTATCAAAAAATAGATTATTATAGTCATTGACTTCTGAATCTAGTGTGCCTAATCTATTCCATTGATCCACTCCTCTATTCTTTAGCCAGTACCAAGTGGTTTTCATGACTGCTGCTTTATAACACAGATTGAAATCTGGTATAGCTAGTCTACCTTCCCTAGCATTTTTTTCATTAATTCTTTTGACATTCTGGACAATTTATTCTTCCAAATGAATTTTTTACTATTTTTTCTAGCTCTATAAAGTAGTATTTTGGTAAATTAATTGGTATGGAACTAAATATATAATTAAATTTAGGTAAAATTTGTCATTTTTATTATATTAGCTCAGCCCAGCCATGAGCAATTGATATTTTTCCAATTAGTTAGATATGACTTTATTTGTGTGAAAAGTGTTTTGTAGTTGTGGTCATATAGGTTCTGGGTTTGTTTTGGCAGGTAGATTCCCAAATATTTTATAATGTCTACAGTAACTTTAAATGGGATTTCTCTTTCTATCTCTTGCTGTTGAATTTCATTGAAAATATAAAGGAATGCCGAGGATTTATGTGGGTTTATTATGTATCCTGCAAGTTTCCCAAATTCATTTATTGTCTCAAGTGGTTTTTTACTTGATTATCTAGGATTCTCTAAGTATATCATCATATCATCTATAAAGAGTGATATCTTGGTGTCTTCTTTGCCTAATTTGATTCCTTCGATTTTTTTTCTTCTCTAATTGATACTGCTAACATTTCTAGTACCAGATTGAATAAGAGGGGTGATAGTGGACACCTTTGTTTCACCTCTGATCTTATGGGAAATGCTTCTAGCTTCTCCCATTACATACAATACATGCTAATGGCTTTAACTCAATGTTACCTATTATTTTGAGGAAGGGTCCATTTATTCCTATACTTTCTAATGTTTTTAATAGGAATTGATACTGTATTTTGTCAAAAGCCTTTTATGCATCTATTGAGATGATCATGTTGTTTCTGCTAATTTTATTATTGATATGATCAATTATACTGATGGTTTTCCTAATATGAAACCATCCTTGCATTCCTGGAATAAATCCTACCTGATCAAAATGTATTTTTCTTGAGATAAGTTGCTTAGTCTTTTTGCTAATATTTTATTTAGAATTTTTGCATCCATATTCATGAGGGAGTTTGGTCTATAATTTTGTTTCTCTGGTTTCTCTCTTCCTGATTTACGTATCAGTACCATATTTGTGTCATAAAAAGAACTTGGTAGGACTCCTTCTTCACTCATTTTGCCAAATAGTTTCTAGAGTATTGGAATCAATTTTTATTTAAATGTGTGATAGAATTCACTAGTAAATCCATCTGTTCCTGGAGATTTTTTCCGAGGGAGTTGACTGATGGCTTGTTCAATTTCTTTTTTTTTTCTTGAGATGGGATTATTTAAGTAATTTACTTCCTCTTCAGTTAATCTGGGCAACTTGTATTTTTGTAAATATCCATCCATTTCCCAAAGATTGTCAAATTTATGTGCATACAATTGGGAAAAATTATTTCTAATTGTTGTTTTGGTTTTCTCGTCATTGGAGGTAGATTCACCCTTTTCATTTTTGATACTCATAATTTGGTTTTCTTTTTTCTTTTTTTATCATATTGACTAAGGGCCTATCAATTTTATTGGTTTTTTCATAAAATCAGCTCTTAGTCTTATTTATTAATTCAATAGTTTACTTAATTTCAATTTTATTATTCTCTCCTTTGGTTTTCAATATTTCTACTTTAGTATTTAATTGGGGATTCTGAATTTGTTCTTTTTCCAGGTTTTCCAATTACATGCCCAATTTTTTGAACTCCCTTTTCCCTAATTTAGTCATGTATGCATTCAGGGATATAAAACTTCCCCTAAGAACTGCCTTTAATGCATCCTACAAATTTTGGTATGTTGTCTCATTATTATCATGCTCTTGAATGAAATTACTGATTGTTTCTATAATTTCTTGTTTGACTCACTCATTCTTTAAGATTAAATTGTTTAATTTCAAATTAGTTTTTAGTCTGTCTTTTCATGGCCCTTTATTGCATATAATTTTTATTGCATCATGATCTGAGAAGAATGCATTTAATATTTCTGCTTTACTGCATAGAATGGTGAGATTTTTATGCCCTAGAACATGGTCAGTTTTTGAGTTTGTTCCATGAACCACTGAGAAGAAAGTATATTTCTTTTTATCCCCATTCAGTTTTCTCCAGAGATCTATCATACCTATCCTCTCTAAAATCCTGTTCACCTCCTTAACTTCTTTCTTGTTTATTTTGGGTTTGGACTTATCAAGTTCAGAGAGGGGGAGATTAATGTCCCACTAGTATAGTTTTACTATCTATTTCTTCCTCTAATTCCTTTACCTTCTCCTCTAGGAATTTGGATGCTATACCACTTGGTACATATATGTTAAGTAATGATATTTCTTCATTCTCAATGGTGCCTTTTAACTGGATATAGTTTCCTTACTTATCTCTTTTAATGAGGTCAATTTTTACTTTTGCTTTATCTGAGATAAGGATTGCTACCCCTGCTGTTTTAACTTTAGCTGAGGCATGATATATTTTACTCCAGCCTTTTACCTTTACCCTGTGTGTATCCCTCTGTTTGAGATGTATTTCTTGTAAACAGCATATTGTAGGGTTATGATTTCTAATCCATTCTGCTATCCATCTCCTTTTCATGGGAGAGTTCATTCCATTAACATTTACAATTAAGATTGTTATCTGTTTCTTTCCCTCCATCCTGTTCCCTCCCTTGTTGATGTTCATATTTTCTCCCTTCTCCCTTCCCCCCTTTAATAGTTTTCCTTTTGACCACCACCTCTCTCAGTATTCCCTTGTTGACCCCCCTCTCTTTTCCTCCCCTTCCCCCTTACTTCTTTCCTCCCTACTAACCACCCCTACCCTTTCATAGCACTTTCCCCCTCCTACTGCCTATAGGATATTTTTATACTTAATGAAGTACGTTATTTCTTCTTCAAACCAAGTGTGACAGGAACAAATTTCATGCGAAGCTCGTCTCCCTCCCCTCTTTCCCTCTAAAATGATACTTTTTGTGTTTCTTCTCCACAGAATCCTATGCTTAACTGGTTGTTATTCCCTCCTTACATCAGAACCAATGAGGGAAAAGCTCATATGATTCTCATCTCCCTCCTTCTTTTCCTCTGCTATATTGATTTATGCCTCTTTGTGTGGCATAATTTACCCTTTTCCACTTCATTCATTCCTCTTCTTCCATTGCAGTCCCTTTGTATCCCTTAATAAGATTTTTTTAATCGTCATTTTGTGCATTCTATATTCATACCCTCTACTTGTCTATAAACAGTTTGCTCTTATTAAATAGCAGTGTGTGTGTGTGTGTGTGTTTACCTTGTTTACCTTTCTATGTCACTCTTGCATCTTGTAATTGGAGGCTGAATTTTCCATTGAGCTCTGGCTTTTTCATCAGAAAGGTCTGGAATTCTGTTATATCATTGAATGACCATCTCTTTGCCTGGAAGAATATGCTCAGTCTCGCTGGGTAATGAGCTCTTTTGCCTTACGGAAAATTGTATTCCACTGCCTCCAATCTTTCAGTGTAGAGGCTGCCAAATCCTGTGCGATCTTCACTGTGGACCCTCAATATTTGAATTGTTTCTTTCTGGCCACTTGAAGTATTTTCTCCTTTACCTGGTAGTTCTGGAGTTTGGCCACAACATTTCGAAGACATTTCAGTTTGGGATCTCTTTCAGCAGGTGTCTGGTGTATTCTCTCCATTTCTATTTTACCCTCAGGTTCTAGTATCTCAGGGCAGTTTTCCTTAATGATCTCTTGAAGAATGTTGTCCAGTCTCATTTTTTCATCATGATTTTCTGGTAGGCCTATGATTCTCAGATTCTCTCTCCTGGATCTGTTTTCCAGGTCAGTTATTTTTTCATTGAGGTATTTTTCCTCTTTTTCTAATTTTTCATTCTTGTTGTTTTGTTTGAATAATTCTTGGTTCCTCATAGAGTTATTTGTTTCAACTTGTTTGATTCTAGTTTTTAGCAAATCATTTTCCTTGGTTAATTTTTGGAGCTCCTTTTCCATATCATACACTTTTCTTTTTAGAGAGATGTTTTCTTCGTTATAATGTTTTTATAATTCTGCAATTTTGGTTTTGAGAGAATTATTCATTTTGTCTTCTATGTCTCTCATTTCGTTTTCAAAGTTCCTTTTGAGCTCATCTAGGAGAGCTTTCTGTGCTTGGGACCCATTCCCTGTTGATGTTTCAGCTGTGGTGTGGAGTCCACATTGCTCCCTCTGAGTTTGGTTCCTCCCTCTGAGGATAGTAGGACTTCAGAGTCTTTGTAGTCTGCTTTCTACCCATTCTGAGGCAGGGCCCTAGCCATGTCCTTTCTCTAGGGATCCCAAGCCTTTACTGTAGAGGGTTTTGCCTTGGGGCAATTGTTACTATGTTTTTAAGGTCAAAAGGGGGGTTTGGAGCAAGTGAGGTTCACTCTGTCATCCTGGTCTTTGGAGGTCCTGATAGGGGCTTTTTTTTATTTCTGGGCTATGAAGTGGTAGCCCCAGGAGTATTTCCTGTCCCAGACAGGGGCCCCTGCATTTGGTTCTTACCTTGCTCTTTCCAGTCCCGGCCATTTCGTGGTAGGCCTGGTAATGGCCCTTGTGGTTGGTGGGACAACTTGCTCTCCCCCTCCCCCCCAGTTGATCAGGCCTCTTCCAGGCCTGCCTCTGCCCCGCTCGCCTTCCTGGCCTGCCTTTTGAAACCAATAATATTGAGGACAAGATACTATGAACTTCAAAGAAAGGACTAAAAAGTATTGCTGGAAGAGCAAGGGTCTAGTAGTGGTAGTAGGGAACAACAGTAAGCATGATTTGTCTTAACCCTAGAAACAAAGGATATGAGCAAAGAAATAAACATGATTATTAGAAAGAGCAAGTCTAGGAGTATTTTCACAACACCTGGGAGAAAATAAACAGTTTCTTAAATTTTGAGCATAAAAACTCAAATATTTATAGATCACATAATTTTAATGTATATATATATGTATATATAGCCCCAGTTTAAATAATCCATCCCTCAGAGATTTCAGAACTTGTCACTTTACCTTTAAGAGAGAGGGGAAAGAATCTAAGGGGCTTGCAGTTAATTGTTACCTATAGAGAAGTCAAAGTGAGCAATGGAGAGAGGAGAGAAAGCCTTTTTTTTCCCTGAGACTTAGAGATTTAAGAGTCATTGACAAAAAGTCTGTGAAAGACCAGTTAGGTATCATTAGAACATCATTCTGTGAGGATGTTGGAGAGTTAACTGTCATTTTAAGAGTCTGAAAAAAACATTTAGAAAGAAAAGAAAGAAAGTTTAACTATATTTTTCTCTTTTTTTTGTTTGTGTTTTAGAAAAAGCATTCTGAGGAGTATTTTAACTGCTGCCTTGAGACAAGTGAATTGTTGGAGTATTCAGCAGGTAGAGCCATTTATTGCATGTGACCCTTGCTGCAACCTTTCACGTTCAAGTCTTTACTTCATTTGTTGCTATTAATGTATTATAAAGCCAGTAACATTAACATTTGTCAAAGGTCTGCTGGACTGGGTTATAAGGGAGGATAGAAAACATATGAGAAAAGGTTTCTGAAAACAAAACAAAACAAAAAATTAGTCTTCTATCCAATAAACCATGCTGCCTTCTAGATATCTGAATAAGGAGGAAATGTTTTGCAAATCATACTGCTTCTTATGGAAAATTAAATATTTTTCAATAAAATTGTTCTGAAGTCTGCATCAAAAGCAATTTTATTTTTGTAAATTTTTAGATCTTCCTAAAATCATTATTTTTAATTTAATATCCCCAAAAGGATGAATGTCTAGACTGGGTTTTAGGATCTTATTAGTGAATATGTGTTATTTCCCTTTCTTTTATATTTAGATTGCTTTTTTTAGAAGAAACATTCAGATTTGTGCTTCAAAATTTCTGGAATTTTATTTTTACATATAGTACTTTAAACTTACCCAAATGGAAAGCAAACATATTTCTTCTTTCTATTAATCTTATTATTACAATATTCTATCTTCTTTGATACACTTGTTTTTCATCACATATGTAATTATGCTTAATTGGATAAATTCGCATTGAAAAGAATAAAATGTTTCTTGAGGGATATCAACTTAAGCCTAGGAGAAATAATACAAAACCCATGGGTAGGGAGATTTAAGAATTCTGGAAAGCAAGTTTTCTTAGGCAAATGGAAACTCAGACATAACAGGTCTAGGTTCATTGAACACTGTATAAGAAATTAAAGTTGGAAAACAGGTCATTGAGTCCTTTTCCCTGCAACTACAGGATAGCTATTTCTTATAAGCCCTTTGGTGTAACGTCCAATCTAGGATTATTTGTCTCATGGGGTGAAGTTTCTTTCACTTCCATTGGGAAACTGGTCCATAATCCAAAAGTTCTCACTATCATGATGTTTTCCTGCCAGTTAACCTTAATTTCCTACCATTACTCCTAATTATACCCCTCTGAATCCAACTAGGTAGCTGCTTCCTCTCCCATTGGCATTTTTCATGAGCAATCCCCTTATTTCTCTTTAGCTTTTAATAAACATAATATCTTGCAATTAACCATTATAATATCCTTACTTTTTTATTAATAATGTTTCTTGAATTTTCTTAACATTATTTACAACATTATAACTAAGGTAACCATTAAAAAAGACAGTATTTTCAGAATATAGATAAGAAATGACATATTGTACATCTAAAGTTTATGTATATCTTAAATGTCTTTTTTCTTTGTAGTAACATCCATTGAATATATTTATAATTGACATACATTAAAAATCTGCTTTGTTACACAGGTTGTAAAATCTAGTCTTAGGGCATTTGACTGTGCTTAATACAAATCAAGTAGCATTCTGGCATGCTCACATTTCTAATGCATTCTGTAATTTCTATCCTCATTTCCACAGCACATCCAAATGCAATATAAATTAGAAACATCAGGATTATTTTTACATGTACATTATTAACAAATGTGTGGCATTGCCCATTTCTAGCCATCTTTTCAGTTTCCAAACTACTTTTGCTAAAACATAGGTCTGACTATATCTCTCACCTCCCTCCCCCCACATAGTTTTTTAAAAGTACAATCATTAAAAAAGTACAATCATATAAGAACTTAATTCACTCATCCTTAAGGATGTAAGCTTTCTTAATTGACACAATGTACAAAGGTCAATATTTCTCCATCCCTAGGTCACATTATCTTAATCTCTTCAATCAAAAAGGTTTTCTTTCTTCTTAATTGTAGATTAGTTTCCAATCATCCTCAATTAGTAAGTCCTTAACTCAATCATCTAAATGTAAAGGTCA
Source organism: Petaurus breviceps papuanus (assembly GCF_028583685.1). NCBI lineage: Eukaryota > Metazoa > Chordata > Mammalia > Diprotodontia > Petauridae > Petaurus > Petaurus breviceps. The sequence continues at coordinate 10,870,230 of NW_027186315.1, forward strand.
AAGTTCTCCACCCCTAGGCCATAGTTAGCCATGATCTTCTCAGTTTGCATTAAATACCCAAGGAGAGGTCTTTTCATCTTGACTTGAGGCAAGCTTTCAGATTCCATGGTTTCAGCTCCTGCCAGCTCCTTGTTGTTCATATTGAAGCTCACAGTGTCTAGTCCACCTCAAGACCTTCACAGTTCCCATTCCTTGGAAGACAAAGCTTAACAAAGACACAATAATATTCATGTACATTGCCAGCACACTCATCAATTCACTTTCTACCGATGAAATCAACATAGACCCAACAACAAGATCTGAAGAATCAACACAAATCATCAGTATAGTCCCAGGACCTCTGAAAACATCAGTAAGACCCTCCTCTAGGATTTCTATAAACAAACAACAAGAAAATCCTTTCAGGGCTTCTGAAATAGCAGCAAGGTCCCAGGGCTTCTGTAAGTCCTTCTTGTCCCAGCAGATGAATCTGACAAAGTAACATCAAAACAGACACACAAAGTACTGGCACCACAGTTATGCTTCCTCCCAGTTCTCCTTTCTTCTCATTTCTCAGTTCTTCTCAGTTCTCTTCTCAGTTCTTCTTGACAGCTCTGGCTGGCTCTCAGAAGTTCTTGGAAGCTCTGGCTGGCTCACAGAAGTTCTTGCAGCTCTGGCTGGCTCACAGAAGTTCTTGCAGCTCTGGCTGGCTCTCCAAAGTTCTCAGCAGCTCTGGTTGGCTCTCATAAGTTCTTAATTCTCAGTTCTCTTCTCTCTCTCCAGTAGTAGTTGCTCAGCCTCCAGATGTTCTCCCACAGCATTTCTGGCCTCCCTCAGCTTGGGATTTTCCTTATATAAGGTATTAGCTCCTCCCTGTTTTGCCCCTTCCTGTTACTCAACAAGTTCATCCCACTGTGGAATTCACAAATTTTAGATCTTAATACTTGACATAATCATGAACTTGAAAAAAGGTACGAAGAACCTGTTTGCCTGCCAATAAAAGGGGCATGCAAAATCTTCAAATTCCATTACTATTATAGCTAGCTAGGTGGTGCAGTGGATAGCATATCTTTCTAATGATTTTTTTGAAGCCAAGATTGATCATTATAATTTATAATATTCCACTTTAGTTATTTTATTACTGTTCTTCCCATTCATATTTTCACAGTCATTTTCTATGGTATTTTCTGGGTGATGCTAACTCCACTTTAAATTAGTTCTTATAATTCTTTCCAAGAACTTTTATGTTCATAAAATTTGGTATATTTGTAGCACAAAAATATTGTGTTTTTAGCCATGCCCCAATCAATTTTTCCTACTTCTTGTAGTAGGATGTAGAAATGCAGCTAAAACTATTTTGGTATATAGTGAGCATTTCTTTTTATCATTGAATTTCTTGCTGTATGTGTCTAAAAATGGAATGTTTGCATCAAAACTATGTACATTTTAGTGACTTAAGCAAAATTTCAAATTGCTTTCCATAGCTGTATCAAAATTTCATTATGTATATATCCTTCCACGAAGGTTTCAACATTAACTATTCTTATCATTTTGAGCTTTGCCAATTTGTTTTGTGTACATCAAATATTTCAAGTCATTTTGTTTTCCATTTATCTTATTATTTATAATTCAGAAAAAAATGTTTTACATTATTGTTAATGTTTTATGATTCCATCTCAAGAACTGTTTGTTTATTTTTTTAAGCAATTTGGGTTAAGTAACTTGCTCAAGGTTACATGACCAGGTGTTTCTGGGTGGGTGCTTAATGTCTGAGCCTGGATTCAATCCCAGGTCATCCCAACTCTGGGGCTGGTGCTTTTACACACTGTGCTACCTGGCTGCCCCTATATTGTTTAAATATCAGAAATGTTATTAGCAGGAGAAAGGATCACTTCCAAAACTTTAGGAAGACTAATATCAAAAGATTTGGAGGTAATGATATTTAAAACTGAATATGTAGTTTATAAAAGTGAAAGGGAGTAAATATTTGATTTTTGACCCCTGCTTTTAAAAAGCACAGGTGGGGTTCTGGATATGAAACAAGACAGATTTTTCTTTAGGTAAATATGATAGTATATAACTACATGAAAAATAATAAAAAATAAAGTGAAATTACTTATTTCTTAAGAGTCTATCCTTAAGTTACAGATGAATTTCAGGGGTGGTGAACCTGGGGCCTCGAGGCCACATGTGGCCCTCTAGGCCCTCAAGTGGGACCCTTCTTTGAATTTTTGATTAGGTCAAAAGGCCACACTTGAGGACCTAGAAGGTCACATGTGGTCTCCAGGCCCCAGGTTCCCCACATCCATTTGAATTTGTGAAAGAATTTAAAAACAAAGAGCCTCCTATGCCAATGAAATGTGTACATTTACAATTATTTATATTTATAATTTCATTTCATATTAGGACTAAGGTGACATGAATTTGGAAGCCATCTCTGCTACTTATTAGTTACATGATATAGGTTAAATCTTTTGAATTCCCCAGGTCTCAGGTTCCTCATCTGACAAATGAATAAATTGTTTAGACAATCTCTAAGGTGCCTTCTAGAGCTAACGTACTTGATTTCATAAGATTTTTTTTTTTACTAATGTCTTAATGGATAAAATATTTTAAATGAGTTTTTGTATATCTTCCTTCTGTATACATACATTCATATATAAAATATAGAAACATATATGTGTATGTATGTAACACACACACACGCAAACACAGAAAATTGTTGAGAATTTGAAGCCAAAGGAGGCCAGCGGACACAAAAATATGGAATCTGAGGAACTTTTTAGATATATGCTCCAGAGGTAGTTAACTATTCTGCCTCATTATAGGACTAATCATGACTGTAATCAATACTAGTTCAAAATGTTTATTGTTGAATTAGAAATAGTTTTTTGAAGATCTAAGCTCAAAAAGAAATTAAGGTGTCAGATTTACATGAGAATTCAAGAAATGCAATTGAGTATTCAGGTATATTTCTGTAAATAAACAATGTGGAGATATTATGCTTCAAGTATTTATTTAATGCAAATTCTAAATAGATTTATTTTTTTCAGTATTTAAAAAATAGTCATCATCTTTAATAATAATTCTTTGCTGGCTCCACTCCAATGATCCTTTTGTTCTTTGTTCAGTTGCCTATGCTTACCAAAGTATGTAATTAATTACAGTCTAATTATGTTTCAATAAGATGATGAATTTAAATAGAGATGTATAAGGAAGCATATGTTTAGCATTAATATTTTTTCCTCAATACATTTCTAGGTATTTTCCAAATTTATTTAAAAGAATAAAATATAAATAAAAACTTTAAATTTTAATGTTCTTAATAATGGTGAAAAACAAAATCAATGTTAATGAAAAATTGGAATGAATAAATATAGAAAGTTCATTTAAAACTAGATCAAAGCATAAAGAATTATAGATTATTGAGTATACCTACAAATTCAGGCAAACATAATTATTATTAAAACTGAATCAGATGGAGAGGGTGAAGCTAAATGGCAGAGGAACACTCAGTTCATTTCTTTTTACATTCCCTTCCAAACAATATTAAAATAATGCCTCAAATCAAATTCTAGAGTAGTAGACACTCCCCCACACCACACCACCCCCACAAAAAAACAACTTTGGAGAGAGACATTCATCTATCCCAAGAAAATATAGGTCAAAAAGAGACAGCTAAAATGTGACCCAAAGCCCAAATGGATGAAACACCAGTGGTGGGGGAATAGATGGTGATGACAAAAGCAGCAGCAGCTTGTGAGCTTTCATGCCAAAGATTATCATACCACTTTGTTATCACCAAAACCTTCCAAAAGCCTAGAACTGGCTCTGAAACAAGCACTGTGTAATTGCCTGAAACTTGAGAGAGGTCTTCTCCCACATCCACAGTGGAAACAGAGACCAACTTCAATGTAATGTTGCAAATAAAGAAATGAAGTGGAAAAATGCTCAAAAAACAACACCAACAAAAAAATTTCACCATAAAAAATACACTGAGGTGTACAATGGATGAAGAAGGAAAGGAGAGAGAAAATGGGGTGAATTATATCACATAAAGCAGAGTGAAAGACCTATTACAATGGAGGGAAGGATGGAAGTGTGGGCAATGGGCACTGATAGAAACCTTACACTCATCAGTATTGGCTCAAAGATGGAATAATATACAAAATCAGATACAGATACAAAGATGGAATAATATATAAAATAAAAATAATATACAAAATAACAGAAAGTTATCTTACCCAACATGGAAGGAGGAGTGGAATGACAGAAGGGAGGGTACATAGGGGCAGCTGGTAGACAGAAGCAAAATGCTAGTTACTAGGTGTGAAGGAAGAGAAAGGACAAAACTAAGGGAAAAAATAGGATGGAGGGAAATACCCACTTAACAACCAAGAATGTGAATGTTAATGGGATGAATTCTCCCATAAAATGGAAATGGATAGCAGAGTGGGTCAAAAACCAGAATCCTACAATTTGTTATTTACAAGAAAAACACTTGAAGTAGAGACATATACAAACAGAGTAAAGGTAAGAGGCTGGGGTGGAATCCATTTTGTTTCAGCTGAAGTAAAATAAAAAGCAAGGATAGCAAACCTAATCTCATGCAAAGTAAAAGAAAAAAAATGTACCTAATTAAAAGACATAAGGAAGGCAATTACATCTTGTTACAGGGAGAAATAGACAGTAAAACTATTTGAGCAGGGGACTTCAACTGTCTTCTTTGAGAACTAAATAAATCCAACCAAAAAATAAACAAGAAAGAAATTAAGATGGTAAATAGAATCAGAATATTTAGATATGACAGATTTTGGAGAAAACTGAAAGGGAACAGAAAGAAATATACATTTTTCTCACCAGCCCATGGCATCCACGAAAAAACTGACAACGCATTAGGGCATAAAAACCTTCAAATCAAATGTAGAAAGACAGAAATGTAAAATAAATTCTTTGGGGATCATAATGCAACAAAATTATATTGAACAAAGGTCATTGGAAAGATACATTAAAAATTAATTGGACACTAAATAATCTAATCCTAAAGAGTAAGCAGATCAAACAATAAATAATAGAATCAATTAATAATTATATTACAGAGAATGACAAAAATCAAACATCTCAAAATGTATGGGATACAGCCAAAGCAGTACATGGGGGAAATTTTTATTTCTCTAAATTTTTACATCAATAAAATAGGAAAAAAAAAGCAGATCTATGAGGTGGTCAGGCAACTAAAAAAAAAAAATAGAAGAAGAACAAAGTAAAAATCTGAATTGAGCACCAAATTAGAAATTTTGAATATAAAAGGTGAGATTAATAAGACAGAAAGTTTTTTTTAAAGCTATAGACTTAATAATAAAAGCTAGGAGCTGGTTTTGAAAATAAAAATAAAATAGATAAGTCATCAGTTAATTTGATTTAAAGAAAGGAAACCAAATATCTAGTATCAAAAATGAAAAGGGTGAAATTTTCACCAATGAAGAAGAAACAAAAGCAATCATTATGGAAAATTTTACTTGACTATATGCCAATAAATCTGATAATTTGAGCAAAATTGATGTATATTTATGAAATATAAATTACCCAGATCAGGAAATAGAAATACATAAATAGCCCCATCTTAGAAAGAGAAATTGAATATTAATGAACTCCCAAAGGAAATAGTCATATGGGTTCACAAATTAATTCTACCAAATATTTAATGAAAAATTCATTCCAGTACTATATTAAGCTATTTAGAAAAATAGGCAGAGAAGGAGTCCTACCAAACTCCTTTTATGGCACAAATATCATTCTGACACCATATCCAGGAAGAACAGAAACAGAGAAAGACAATTATGAACCAATTTCCTTAATGATCACTTATGACTTCCCTCTCATCCCCTTCACCCCTACTCTCCTGTAGGGTGAGATGCCCTATTTAGTGTGTATTTCATTCCCTCCCCAAGCCAAATTCAATGGGAATTAGGTTGACCCATTCCGTTTTGCCTTCCTATTCTGCCCTTCCATTGCAACCCTTTTCCCTTGCCTCTTTTATATGAGATAGTTTAGCCCATTCTGTCTCTCCTCATCCCCTCTCATTATATTCCTCTCTCACCTCTTAATTTCACCTTTTACATATCATCCTTTCCTGTAAAATTGGTCCTGGGCCCTCTATCTATGTATGCCTGTAAACATATATACACACATTCACATATGTATTCATATGCCCACATACCTTCATATACAAAAATTATATATATATTCCCTTCAACTATTTTCATATTGAGAAAAGTTTCATCAGTTACAATTATTGCTTTTCCATGTAGGAATGTTAATAGTTGAACTTTGATAAGTGCCTTATAATTTTTTTCCCTCTTTACCTTCTCATGCTTCTCTTGCTTCTTGTATCTGAATGTCAAATTTTCTATTCAACTCTGGTTTTCTCAACAAGAATGCTTGAAAGTCCTCTATTTCATTGAATTACCATATTTTCCCCTAAAACATGATACTCTTTTGACCTCCAGAATATCATATTCCAAGCCCTTCAATCTCTCAGTGTAAAAGCTTCCAGATCCTGGGTTATTCTGATTGTGTTTCTACAATATTAAAAATGTTTCTTCCTGTCTGCTTGTAATATTCTCTCCTTAATCTGGGAATTTTGGAACCTGGCTATAATATTCCTAGGAGTTTTCTTTTAGGAATCTTTTTCAGGAGGTGATCGGTAGATTCTTTCACCCTCTATTTTGCACTCTGGTTCTAAAACATCAGGGCAGTTTTCTTTGAAAACTACCTGGAGGATGATTTCTAGGTTCTTACTTTGATCATGGCTTTCAGGTAGTCCAATAATTTTTAAATTATCTCTCCTGGATCTATTTTCCATGTCATTGGATTTTCCCATGAGATATTTCACATTGCCTTCTATTCTTTCATTTGTTTGAATCTGTTTAACAGCATTGTGATTTCTCATAAAGTCACTAGCTTCCATTTGCTCCAATCTAATTCTGAAGCAATTATTCTCCTCATTGAGCTTTTGAGATTCTTTTTCCATCTGGAAAATTTGGCTTTTTAAGGCATTCTTCTCCTCATTGCCTTTTTGAGCCTCTTTTGCCATTTGAGTTAGTCTTTTTTAAGGTGTTATTTTCCTCAGTCAGGCTGTTGACTCTCATTTTATAATTTTCTTGCATCATTCTCTTTTCTCTTCCCAATTTTTCCTCCACTTCTCTTATTTGCTTCTTAAGGTCGTCTATGGCCTGTAACGAGCTTGTATTTTTCTTTAAAGCTTTTAGTGCAGGAGTTCTGACTTCACAGTCTTCCTCCTGTTCCATTCTTTGATCATTTTTGTCCCAAAAATAGGAGTATAAAGTTGATTTGCTCTTTTTTTTTGCTTTTTTTTGACTGCTCATATCACCACTCAATTACTTGACTTTTGTGCTTTTTGCCAGAGTAGGACTCTGCTTCTCAGCTGCCGAAGGTACTAGTTGCCTGCCCTCTCTGAAGCCTCCACATGCTCTTGCTAGCTGGTTGCACACCCCAGGACCTCCACCCTAGACTGAAATCCAGATACAAGCAGGTTAAAGTAAGAATGATTACCCCTCAGAAATGAGGGAAAATTGCAACAAGTTTCTCTGCTAAAAAATCTCACTTCTCAAATATACAAGGAAATGAGACAACTTTATATAAAAACACAAGCGTCAAACCCTAGTTTATAAAAGGTCAAATATTTTGAACAGATTGTTTTCAGAGAAAAAAAGTCAGTACCAATAATCACATGAAAAATGCTTCAAATTCCTACTGATTAGAGAAAACAGTATTAAAATATCTCTGAGATACCCACCTCACACATGAAAAAAAGGAAAATGAGAAATACTGAAGGGGTGTGAAAAAATTGCCATACAAACACGCTGTTGGTCAAGTTGTGAATTAGTTCAATAATTCTGAACAACAATTTAAAATTATGTTCAACTAGTTATATAATTGTGCATACCCTTTGATCCACAAATTTCACTACCGGGTCTCTATCCTAAACAAATTGAACAAAATGGGAAAGAATCTATTTGTATAACTATATTTATGGCAGCTCTTGTGGTGACAAAGAATTGGCAATTCAGGGGATGCCCATTAATTGAGGAATGACTGAACATGCGGTATATGATTGTAATTGAATACTATTGGGTTGTAAAAAATGATGAACAGGATGGTTTCAAGGGGAAAAAAACCTGAGAGGGCTCATATGAATTCACACAAAGCAATGAACAGAACAGAACAAGGTACACAGTAACTGCAATATCGCAAAGATGAGTAACTGTGAAAGACAGCTACTCTGATCAAGGCAATGATCCAAGATGATTCCAAAGTAACCATAATGATGAAAAAATAAAGTATCCACCTCCTCAGAGAACTGATGAACTCTGAATGCAGATTAAAACCTTCTTTTGAAATTTTTCCTTAGTTTTATTTCTTATGTTTGCTTTTGCAACATGACTAATATGGAAACATGATTAACATGACTTCACATGGATAATTGACATCAAGGGTTTGCCTTTTCAAAGTAGTGAGGGAGAGAATTTAAAACTCAAAAATTTAAAGGGTGTTTATTATTTTTTACAAGCAATTGAGAAACATGTAATGAAATAAGTAAAAATTAATTGAAAAAATCAGATGCCTGAAGTCAAGTTAGCAAGAATTTATTAGGTGTCTGCTTTATGCAGGGCACTGTGCTAAACTAGCAGAAATAAAAAAAAATAGAGAGAGAGAGAGACAAAACAATGCCTGATATCCAAGAGTTCATGATATTATAGGAAGATACCAAACAAACAACTAGATGGGGGATCCAGAAAAGTTTTTTATAGAAGGTAAGATCTACTTGAGATATAAAAAAAAAGCCAAGGAAATCAGCAAGAGGAGATGAGGAGGGGCTAAATTACAATGAATAGGGAACAATGAAAATTCCTAGGTCTGAAGATGGAGTGTCACATACAAGGAACAGTAAGAATCACAGTTTCACTGGATCAAAGACTACTTGGTAAGGAGTGATATCTAAGAAGATTGCAAGGGTAGAAAGGGCAAGGTTATAAAGGGCTTTAAAAGCCAGAGAGGATTTTATATTTGATACATAGTACTTAATTTTTAATTTGATACATAGTACTTAATAATTACTTCAGTATCTTCTGAAAATACATTGATATCACAAACTCCATTAATTATTTTTAGGTCCCTGATGTAAATTGCTTAAATTATTAACTGATAACTTAAGTCGTGTAGATTACCAACCTTCCCGTACTTCTTCAAATGAGGAAAATAACTCATGCTTAGAGAATATCTGCTTAGACAATTAATATTCATTAACTACCTCAGTTAAAATATAATCCCTTGTCAAAATTCCCAAATATTTTTTTGCAATAATCTTAGGTAGAAATTCATCTAAAACAGATTTCCCCCAAAATTAGTGAGCCATATGTTTTTTGCTGGAGTTCCTATAAATCTTTTTAGACATAACATGGATACTAGCAAAATAAATGTTAATTAAACCTGAACTTAGTTGCAATAGAATCTGTTCATGATTTTAATTGTCTTGAGACATCATCAATTTTACATGAACTCTACACTCCATCAGAAAATATAAAATTTTTGGCATTTTTTGATAAAAGCTTTTCCAAATTTAAATAAATTTAGCATTTAATCAGGTCCCTATATCTATGTCAAGGCAAAATACCAATGGCTGGATAGTGCAATGCAAGTAGCAGGTGTTAAAATATCTGCTTATTAAACAATACACAGAATAGTTATTTGTTGGAGTCTTTCCCATCAATCATAGGAAAAAGTGAACAATAGCATGAATTATAATAATTATTATAATAATAACAATAGCAATGAAATTTAAGATTTGTGAAATGTTTTATGAATTATCTTATCCTCACAAAAGTCCTGGAAGGTAGATTCTATATTTTTCTCCAATTTAAAGTTGAAAAAAATAAGACAAAGAAGTTATGTGACTTGTTCAGGTTCACACAGGTTATGAGTGTCTGAGGCCCAACTTGAGCTCAGGTCTTCCTTACTCCATATCCAATGCTCTATCCACTAAGCTATATGTTTTGCTTTGTTTCTGATTAACAAGGAAGCAAAATAAATGTAAAATTGATTCATAGAGGGGATGAATGTCAAATTGTACATTTACTTGTTTCCCAACATTTTTGTATGCCATTGACTATGGCTATATACATATGTACAGATTTTATAAAAGATAAGAAAGACTTCTAGTTAAGGTGATGATATGAAAGATCCTAGCCAAACATCTAACAACCACCCAAATAAATATTTAAAAGCATTAAAAATGGTCAAGAAAATAGAAGGAATTCTAGTAAGGTCCTACATCCAGGCTAGGATTTTACAAGAAAATGACTAGAAGCCTGTCAAATGACTCAAAGCAGAAACACACAAGTGTGTTATCAAATGATACTGATTTTTAATAAATAGATCCTTAATCAACAGGATCTCAGTCTTGGCTTGTCTGACACATCATGGTTAATGAAGTCAGCCCCTGTCAGGTTACTGTGCAAAGAACCAGGTACTGGCAATTTTTGAAAACTTAGGGTTTACTAAGAGACATGAAATCTGTGCTTCTTTTCAAACAAGACTAGGACGCAGAATTATTTCCCAATTGCTGGTCATTTATGCAGAGGGATGGTTCAGGTCTAATGTAACCTACACCTGGGGTACTCTAAGAAATTTGAGAATAGATCAACCTCTAATATATTATTTGTGTCTGTCCAGGAAGAAAGGGACAGAGACAACTCCTAGCTGTTGACAATGCATGGATTTGTAGCAGTAAACTCCCTAGCATACCCAGGGTGGCTGCCAACACAGGTTCTTAGATCTGCTTTTCTAAAGGAAAACAACTCAAAATCAGTTAACAATCTTGCTTTAATCAATCAATTATATCATTTACCTAGTTCAGAAGAAAAAGGTCAGCACCCTGAATTTCAGAGTATACAGAGGTTACAAGCAGGAGTTACAAGACAGAGAAACATTTCAAAGCAGACAGGCTTCCAAACTGTCCAACCATTACATACATCCATACTTAATCCCAGTTACCAGAGAGGGAAGCATCAACATCTGGGTTTTCAAAGCCAGGGGGCTCTCAGTGGTTGTCCAGAGTCTCATCTGGTCAAATCACACGACACTTTTCAAAGTGAGCCCCAAAGCAAAGCCACCCATCCAGGCTTATATAGCCTTCTCCTGGGTCAAAGAATATAACAACCCCCTTGACCCCTTGCCCAATCACAAAGCACCAAGGTGTGAGTGTTCCTGAAAAACAAGCCTCCCACCACAGGCTCCAGGTGAACTTAACCTAGGGGCAGGGAAGATCTTAAAGTTTTACATTCCTATAACAGGATTATAAAATAGATATGGTATCAAGGCTAGGACCCACATTAAGTCACTTCTACAAAGGTAGAAGTCAAGAATTTTGGAAGAGTGCAAGGCCAGCTCTTAGAAATACCATTCAGAACTGTCATAAGGTAGTGATAGTTGTAGTATAACTGCAAAGGGGAAAGAATAAGGCAGGGTCTACAGACACCATTCAAGAGTGGATTAGGAGGGTTAGCCTAGAACTGAAATGAAGCTCTTACTGAGGACCTGAGAATGGAAACATGAGTAATCAGAAGAAAATATAATACATTGAACAAATAATATAGGTTAAGAGAAGTTGAAGATGTAAGCTAAGAAGAAGAGAATAACTCCACAATTAGTACAAGTAGAATTTCCAGGAAAAAATAATTATGTGTCCATGAGGATGCCACAAGTATGTGGAAGAAATGAAGCAATTCATCCAAAATGAAATTACAAATCAAATTAAAATTCTCTTGGAAAACATTGAAAGGAGAATAACTAGCTTGAACAGGAAGGTATAAAAGTTTACCAAAATAATAAACTTCTGGGAAAATAAAATGGAGTAAATAGAATTATCCATCATCTTATGAGAATTGTAGCAGTTCTATAAAATAACAGGAAATATAACTTAAAAAGTAAAAAAAAAAGACTGAACAAAAGCATGCAACTTCCTATTAAATGCATTTGAAGATAGGGTTCAAACTTGAATTACAAGCAAATAACATAATTTGTTTGTTTGTTTGGGGCTTTTTGTTTTGTTTTATTTATTTTTTTTTGTTTTGTTTTCATTTTTGATGCTGGACCTTCTTATACTTCCCAGACTTGATGCAGAATAGCTATTTAATAAATCTGACCAGACCAGTGATTGTAAAAGAAGTATTTACCTGCTCACTTTCTGCTTTAGGTCAGTGCTCCTTATGAATCTTGGTTTCCTGAAAGCTCATAATATTAATATCAGACAGTGGAGACACCCAATCTGCATAATGTCACTGAAGTTCAGAATTCCATGTTCAAGTGATCTACCAACCTCAGTCTTCGAAGTAGCAGGGAATGAACTAGAAATAAAATCATTCTAAGTCATGTATATGTCGGAGAACAAGTCATAGAAACAACAAATAATTTAATTTTTTAAATGACAACAATGAAAAAATGGGTCAAAATTTTGGAGGTATTGGCAATGTAGTCATTAGGAGAAAATGTGTATTTCTAAATATACTTTCATCAAAAAAAAGAGGGAAAGGACAAATAAATGCATAGGGCATAAAATTTAAAATATTTGAAAAAAGTTAATCAAGATACTCCAATTAAACATAGAGAAACAGAAATTCTGAAATAAAATATTAAAAAGTTATTAAATAATAAATCAAATAATTGAAACTAGAAGACTTTTTGAGAAAAATTAAACAACTTTTATGAAAGAGGAAAACTGAATTATATTGAAAATATTAAAAGAATTTATGAGTTAAAAGAACAAAGATTATTAGAAACTATATACTCAACTATACCAACAATATCAGTAAATTAAATGATATCACTCTTAAAAATACCTAAAAATGCAAGATTTAATAGATTAAGTAAAGCACATGCCTTCATCCCTCACCAAAATTGTGCTTTATTAGTACCTTCTATTTGATCTCTTGATCTTTCTGCCCAGAGGGTGGTGTTAAAGATGATTGTTTACTGACTTAGGGGGAGCTAACCTCTCTTATGGTGTAAAAGGTACAAAAAGTATTCGTCTACCTCTCTCTTTAAAATGTGTCACTTGGGATTTAGACAAACTTTCTCTTGGATTTCTAGTTAGGTAGTTGGGTTGTAACATTTCTTCCCTCCCCTTAACAGTGGTAGTAGCTATAACTTGAACATATGGGTATGAGAACATGTACTTGCATAGGTAAACCTGATAGTTGAACTCAATTTTTCACTGCTCTTTCTGATTTTTGTTTCTTTTCCTTAAAGCAGGTAGTTACATACATCCTAAGAAATGGATGTTTCTAATCTTGTAACTCATTAATGAGATTTACTCATGGTTTAGAAGAAGAAAAAGGAGAAAGAGGAGAAGGAGAAGAAGAGCTTTGCATTTACTTAGCATGTATCTAACATTTCTTCTCTGTGTATACAGTATGGTGTACTACACAGCCAGTGCATCTTGAAGCCAAGTAAAGCTGCTTCAAGTCTCTCCTCTGACACATGCTGGCTGTGTTAATCAACAAAAAAGTCAATAAACATTCATTAAGGATTTATTTTATGCAATAAATAGTGTTAAGCAAGAGAATATAAAGATAGGTATAAGACCATTTCTATTCTCAAGTAGCTCACAATCTAAGGGAGGAGAGGGCCACAATATAAAAGCAATTATGTACATAACTGATTGTGGATGATTCTGAATTTAAACCTACAATTCTATAGGAAACTCTCTAAGATTGTCAGTTGCAGAGGATTGGCTGACCTACGTTGGCAGGAGAAGTTTCTTCCCCTGTGTATTCCGTTTACCAATAAAATCACTGATCCATTTTCTTTTACTGTCTTTGCATCATTTTCCTACAATCACTAAGCAAAATGTTAGGATGTGATAAAGATTTGAGGGTAGGAAGTTTTTGTTTGCTTCTTTTTGCCTTTGTATCCTCAGAATGTTGCATTTTATCTTATTTATTTATAAAATTGAATTTAAATTAAAAGAGTGACATAGCTCCTTTTATTTTCCTATGCAACTAGGAATTATAAATGATCTCAATAAAATATCTGCATGCCCTAAAAAATATACAACTTTGCTAGCAATATTTTAAGAATTTCTGTTTTTACTTCTTTTTTTGAAAAAAAAATTACAAAGTAAAGGGGTGTTTCTATTAGAAGCTACCTGGAATGTTTTTGATTTCTGAGTTCATTGTTTTAGAAGCATAGATAGAATGCCACAGAGAGCTAATAGAAAGAGATGTATAGTAACTATATATTTAGCAATAGCAGTTAACTATTAATTAATAGTTATTAGTATAATAATAATATTATATAATAATAATATATATATTATTATATATATAATAAATTAAATATAATAATAATAATATAGTATAATAACTAATAATAGTAATTAATTAATAATTAAACAAATTGCCTAGGAATCCAGCTATGGTCCTTGAACACCTGGCTCAGAAACAGAATAAATATCTCAAAACAGGCAAAATATGGATCATTTATCATTGGATTTCTATAGCGCTCTTATAGTGTGAAAGTTTATTGGTTTTGGTATTTTTTCTGTGAGTGTTTTCCTTATTTTTGTCCCTATAAAATATTAATTATCAGAAGACTTTAAAGGGATTTTAATGGTGCATTAATTCTATTATGTTACTTCTATACACAAACCTATTTCTTTAAATCACTCACCCTAAACTAATATTTTTGAGGCTTTATTTAAATAATGGAAAATCACATTTACAGCTTCCTCTGGATGAACTTTCAGTGCCTCACAACCTTTATATTTAATATTTTTTGGACTTCTGAACTTTGTCATTCCATCTTATCCTCTGTCAAAATAGAGAATAACGTATTACAACCCTAACATAACCAGATTTTTGTCAAGTATATTCTTTTCTCGTTATATTTACCCATTTTATTTAGTCATACATTGTCCACATTTAACAGTCCTTTTTAATCTTTCCATTGCTATTCCCTGATCTCCTTGCCTTTCTGCATTTGAAAAAATAGAAACTGTGTTTTGGAAATCTATTTCAGAGACTTTCTGAAGGAGCATAAAGTCTGTTAATTTGCTTCCAATCTCACCAAGTCACCTTCAATGTTAAACTAATACACTTTGATCTTAAAAGCCTAATTAAGACAACTCTCTCTATTCTGTATGTATTGTGACCATTGTGTACCCAAATGTATTCATTCACCAAGATGAGGGGAAATGGTGGAAGAATAATTGATCTAATAATAAACAGTCCCTTAAGGTTAGATCCCTTGACTTTCCTACTTCTCATTGCTGAAAGTTATATTGAATTAAAATGATGTCTTCTCCTCTTTGCTAATGAAGTCTCAAATTATAATATAGATTAAGTCTTAAGAACTTAAAATATATTTTAGTGTATTTGAAGTTATCATTCAATTAAAGTGAATGTTCTTTGTATATAGTCTTCAGATTAGGATTTCTGATATCATCTATGCAGATAATCTCTTTAGAATGAATGAGTCCTTTCTCCTTCAGTTAGTAGATGGATTTTGAGAGTTGCCAATAGGTGAAAAATTAAGCACCATGTGACCAGTCTGGTGATTAGCTTCTCTGAATATACCTGGATTCAACAAAGGACAGTGAACATTAAGTCTACTAGAATCCTAGAGCTCAAATAACTTCCAGATCAGTAGTACCTTCCAGAGGTTATTTTCATGAGACATCATGAAGAGATATAATTCTGAAAGGAAATTGATATTATCTACAATATTTTTTCTCATTATCACTGATATTTTATAGGTATTGACAACGCTTTAAATTATGGCAGATCCTTTGTTTTAACTTAAGAGTATTTTTAAAAATTTTTGTCTTTATTAATTTGGTTGTTTACTTTTAGTTTACAAGATTCAGTTCCACAATCACTTGAGTTTCAAATTTTCTCTCCCTCCCTCTTCTCCACACCCTCACCCCCACCCCATGGCAGGGCATGCAATCAAGTATAGGATATGAAAATACTTCCATATTAGACATAAGTCAGGTTATAAAGGATTGCAACAGATGGTATGAACAATGGGAAAGAGGAAACAAAACCAAACAAGAAAAAGAGAGAGAGCAGGTAATTTGCTTCAATCTGTATTCAAACTCTGTTCTTATTAGTTCTTTCTCTGAATGTATACATCTCTCTCCATCATGAGCCTTTGGAGTTGTATTATAACCCTGAGAAGAGCCCATTCTATCAAAGTTGGTCATCACACATACGTTGTGTCTGTAATTGTGTTCAGGTTTCTCCTGGTTCTGCTCTTCTCATTCAGCATCAGTTTGTATAAGCCTCTTCAGGTAAATATGAAATTCATTTGCTCCCCATTTCTTATATTTTTTTATTTTTTTATATTCCTATTTTTTTAATTCAGCTGAAGCATAACATATTCTACTTTAACCTTTTACCTTTACTGTGTGTATCCTTTTCTGCTTCAAATGTGTTTCTTATAAACACCATAATGTAGGATTATGTTTTTTTTTATTTTTTCTTAATGTTTTTATGTTTTGTTAATCCATACTGCTATTCACTTCCATTTGATAGGAGAGTTCATCCCATTCATAATCATCATTTTGATTACTAAGTGTGTCTTTCTCTCCATCCTGCACACTCCACCCCTCCTCCGTTTATGCTTATCTTTCTCCTTTCTCCATTTCCCTCCTCATTAGTTTTTGGTTCCTGGCCACAGCCTCTTTTAATCTGCCCTCCCTTTTATCAGTTTCATTCATTTTCTTTCCCTTTTCCCCTACTACTTCCTCACTCCCTTCTCCTCTCCTCTTTCTTACTCCTTTCCTATTTCCTTTAGGGTAAGTTAAATTTCTGTGTCTCTCAGAATATGTTATTCCCCTTGGAGAAATCCAATGAGAGTAAGGTTCAAGCATTCTTTCCCTCTACAGTTATAGGTCTTTGCATCTTTTTATGAAATGCAATTTTCTGACTCCTCCTTTTTTTTCTCCCAGTACAATCCCTTTTCAGCTCTTAATTAGATATTTTTTATCATCATATCAAAGTCAATTTACACATATGTCCCCTATCTACATTTACCCCATTCTAAATGTAATAATAAAAATGTATTTCTCAAGAGTTAAGTTATCCTCTAACTGTAAAGAGATATAAACAGTTTAACCTTATTGAACATCATGACTTTTTCTTTCCTGTTTACCTTTTTATGCTTCTTTTTAGTCTTGTATTTGAAGATAAAATTGTATGTTCAGTTTTTATTTTTTCATCAATAAAGTTTGGAAGATTCTTATTTCATTGAATGTCCATCTCATCCCCTAAAAAACTATGCTCAATTTTGCTGTTTAGTTGTATCTTGGGTATAATTCAAGATTCGTTGCCTTCCAGAATATCATATCCCAAGACTTCTGATCCTTTAATTTAGAAACTGCTAGGTCCTGTGTAACCCTGACCATGGTTCCATGGTATTTAAATTGTTTTTCTCTAGCTCCTTGCACTATTTTTTCCTTGACCTGACAATTTTGGAGTTTGGGTACAATATTCCTTGGAGTTTTCATTTTGGGATCTCTTTCAGGAGGTGATTTGTGGATTGTTGCAATGAGTTGTTTTTTCCCCACTCTGTTTCTAAGATGTCAGAGCAGTTTTCCTTGATAATATCCTGAAAGATATTGCCCAAGATCTTTTCTTTCCTTAACATGGCTTTTAGGTAGAACAATGATTCTTAAATTGTCTCTCCTGGATCTAGTTTCCATGTCAGTTATTTTTCTAAAGAAATATTTTGCATTTTCTTGTATTTTTTTCATTCTTTTGATTTTATTTGACTGATTCTTGATTTCTCATAGAGTCATTAGCTTCCACTTGCTCTATTCTAATTTTTAACCAATTGTTTTCTTCAGTTAGGTTTTGTACCTCCTTTTTCATTTAGCCAATTCTACTGTATAAGGAGTTGTTTTCTTCAGTCAATTTTTCTGCTTCCTTTTCCAAGCTGTTGACTCTCTTTTGCATACCTCTCATTTCTTTTCCCACTTTTTCTTCTACCTCTCTTATGTCACTATTAAAATTCTTCTTAAGTTCTTCCAAAAATGCTTTTTTTTATTTTTGAGACCAATTCCTATCCCCTTTGAGGTTTTGGAAATAGGTGTATTGACAATGTTGTGCTCTTCTGAGTTTTTGTTTTGATTTTCCCCGTCCCCATAAAAGGAGTCTAAGGTCAGTGTTCATTTTTGCTTTTTGCTCATTGTGTTTGCCTATTTCCTGGCTTGTAAAGTTTACCTCTGCTTCTGGGGCCTAGGGAGCACTGTTTCAGGGTTCTTGTGCTGAGGGCCAGGGGCCTGCTTACTGGTTTTGTGTGCTAGAGCCTCAGGTGCTGATAGCTGGAGACTATAGGACTCTGGCCATTTACCTGGCTCTGATTTGAGGCTCTAGCAGGAGTGTCTGGTATGAGGCAGATTCTGCATTTCCCAAAGGAGACACTGAAGAACATGGAGGTTTCACTGCTGGAGGATACCTGCCAGGCCTGGGCTGTGCTGGAGAACATGGAGGTCTAGCCTCTGGAAGATGCTTGCCCACTTTAGTCTGTGCTGAACCACAGAGAGATCCAGCTGCTGGAAGATGCCTGCCTCTCCAGAGTTGTGCTGAAGCACAGGTAAGTCTGACTGGTAGAAGATGCCTTCCCATCAGGAGCTGCATTTGTGCTTTCTTACTGATCCTCCAAATTTCCTGGGTTAAAATACTGCTTCACCATGACTTTCTGCTGCTCCCACTCTTCCAGGATTTTTCCTGGACTGCTATTTTCTGTTTTTTTCAGAGATTAGTAAGGGACAGTGATAGTGACTTACTGCTTACTCCTCCATCATGGCTCCCAGAAATCTCTCTAGACTTTTTTCCCTGTACCCTTATAATTCCAATATTCAGTGGTAAATTTCTTCCTGGAATTTCCATTTGAGGAACTGTCCACATCAGTCATATTCCTTTCACATCAAGATGTGTTGTTCTAGCCTTTTTCCATCTTGCTCCCATGCATGTACCTTTCCTCCAACTTCTGTTGATGTGTTGCACTTTCTAATTGGAATGTAAATACCTTGAGGGTAGATACTTTCTTTCTGATTTGTATTCCCAGCATTTAAAACTGTGTCTGGCACATTGAGACTGTGTAATAAATAACTTATATGGCTAGTTAGCTATCAGTCATCTTTGGGACTACTTCAGAAAATTTCCAATTTTCCAATAATTTCAGTAAAATCCAATAAAGTGATTCTTTAAAATGTCTTGTTAATAATTTCATGTTAATAATTTCATCTGAAATCACTGTTGGAACTGTGACATTTTGTACAAGGCAATTTTTTTAGAGTAGCATATTCTTGTGACTTTTCTTTCCCATGTATTATAGGTTGAACATAAAATTGCACTACACTTTTCTTGTTGTTGAATGGGAAAGTATTACTATTCTTACAATTAGCAATTGGTACTGTTTTGTTACCTGAGAAACTCTAGATCTGTCCTTTTTCATCTTCTCAGAGGCAGCAGAAAGAAAAATTGACTCAAAGTACAAAAGAATAAGTAAAGCTCAGCTGAAATAATCCTTTATAAGATGAATGAAGTCTGACATCTTCAATTACAATTTGAACTGTCTCTTTGTGTATGAATGTGATTTAATGGAAATCTGATATTCAATAACTAGACTCTCTTTATGATTTATATCAACCACCCCAAGGGTTGCCCAGATTCATTTTGGAATTTAGAATGGTACAATGCCTTTCTCTTCTGAGATACAACTTTCTAGACAAACTGCATATAAAGAGACTGTTTACTATCAACTGAGAATTTTTTTAAATAGTCACTTTTATGTTGTTACTAAAGCTCTTTGTTCAAAATTGAAGCATATCCCTTGTCATATTGAACTGAAATCTGGCTTCATGCAGTGCATCCTCTATCTATTTATCTTATTAAATGGATGGATAGAATCTACAGCATTCATTACAGCCAAATTCCATTAACTTTATTAAAACTCTGAATGTATCAAAATATGATGCTGCAGGTAGAAAAAGTTATCATCAAAAATTCATTAAAGTTTATATTTATTATCTCACCTATTTCTTGAGTGGTCTGTGATCCCAATTTAAGACCCCTGAATTTGGTCAACATTACTTAGATAGGAACATTAAGCAGAAATCGGCGTTTGAGGTTTTTATTACGGATATTTGTACTTTTATATATTCTTGTTTTCCCCCTCCTTGGAAAATATATTATTTATCTTAAATATTTAAAAAAATATTCATCCCAATATTATCAGTTATTTGATCTATGAAGTTTATGTGCAATAAATTTGGATTTTTACCAGCTTAATATGGAATAATATGGAGGGTATCAAAAGTGGTGTCCATGGGCACATCATATCAGCCTTTTGGATGTCAGTTTCTTCATCTATAAAAAAGATGGGTTCATGATAGCTTTGAAAATTTTATCATTCAGTGTTCACACAATATTGCCATTTACTTCTATTAAAAAAACTATGATTTATTCTTCATTATTCAAATTAATTACAGTAGCAAGCTTTACTCAAATGTTACCATTCACACCTATACTATTATATTGAATTATAAAATTAATTTACTGGTGCTAATGAAAGCAGTCAAGGACCTTGAGCACAAGAGTCTCCAAAATAGGAGTGTTCCCCAGCCTTACCCACCCCTGATAGTTTTCATCCAAGGGAGCAATCACTGTGTAAAAGAGGCCAGTCATCCCGACAATTTGCTGACTAATTGCTAGCAACAAGGCAGACAAGTCAGCTTAGCTAAAGCTGCAAACCATACTGCAGAGACAGAAAGTGGCATATTCAAGGCAAATAAAACCACAGTCACCACTTTCACCATTACCTCTACCTCCCCTTAGATTTTGATGGCAACATCCCAGCAACCTGAGTCCAAGAGTCACAGGAATTGCTGTAATGCCCTGCCTCAACCCCTTCCAACCCATCTCCAATAACTATTATCTAGAAAATCTACCTTAATTGAGATGTAACCAAGCAACTGCCTCTCTACTTTCTGTCCCTCTGCCTTTTTAGTAGCACAAATGTGACATGAGCTTTAACATATCATAAATAGGAAACAAAAATTGAGGTTCAGTAAATGTAGATAGTTGCAACTTCATGCATACACAATCAACATCACTGAATGACAATTAGCTGAGATAAAACAAAAGTATAATTCATAATTGCTTGGTAATATCTTTTGTACCTTTGGGGGGGGATAACTAGAGATGTGGGCCATTTTGTCATTTTCATTAGGTTTTTTTGCAATATAAGGCTTCTTATTAATGGCTCATCATATCCCCCTCCCCCATACACATACCTCACCCCCTTTGGAAATTTATAAAAGGATGCAATTTGCCCTTGACTTTGTTCTGAGGTAGGCAATTTCTGAATTTTTTTTAATGATTTCTTTTTTATGTTAATCTTTGCTCGTTAATATTTCTTCTCCTGTTGTTTATGTTCTTATTACATAATAAGGATTGGGCCCATGCTTTTTTTTTGGGGGGGGGGGAGAAAGGTGGAATAGGGAAATCCCAAGCAAGAAAATGTCCACTGCCAACCTAGAACACTGTTAAGATTAAGTGACTTGTCAAGATTGTTCACCCACTTTGTTTCAGGGATAGGATTTTAACCTAAGTTTTTGTTTGTTTGTTTGTTTGTTTTTAGCTTAAGGTCAACTTGAAAGCTTTTTTATGGTGCCTCCATACTAGATAACTGTGAATATATTTCATGTAGACTTCTTTTGATAACCCAAAATCTTCATACATGATGTATTTGACGCATTTCCAGCAAATCTTCTGAATTCTTCCACAATTTCCCCATCCCTAAAATTTCATGTGGAAATTATAATACTTGTCTATGATTCTATGGTCGTTTTAATTTCTTTTTTAGCCAAGCTTATATAAACAGTTCTAATAATTTCTAATGAAATATGCAAATCTAAACATTTCACATAAGCAATTATTGAATGATGCATTGAAGAATAACTCATTTCTACGAAATCAAGAGATCCTAGAAAACCACATTCATCTATCTTGACATAAATTTGATTTTATACAAATACTTATATCAGAAGGTTATTAGGTTTCCACAATTAACAGAATAGCTCCAAGTCATTCCAAGTAGTCAATTAATATTCCTGTTTCAAATATGTGTAGGGGGGCTGAACACAATCATTTCTTTCATAATTATTAAATCTAACTTGGATGCAATCCTTCTGACTGTGAAATAACTCTGTTATTTATTAATTACAAATAGATTAATAATTAAAAGACATAGTTTACTTACTGGAATTAGTACTTATGGCTTAATTTGATTTAAAGATAGTTGGAATACTTACTATTAGAGTCTATAAGAGGGTTTGACTTCTTTTTAAGAATTAACTTCCTCATTTCTCTGAGATAATGGTTGGAAATATTGACTGTAATGCCATGTACAGCTTTCCAGAAGAATGCTACAGTGAACAGCTTTTAAGATTCTGATTACACAGTATAGTAATCACTCTATTCCCTAACAACAGCAAAACAGCCACAGAAAATCAAGGTACAATATTACAACTTATCACAGAAAATCACAAAATAATATTCACAAAATAGTCTCAAAATAAAAGAGTCACTCTTAAGTTAATTCAATCAGTCATTTATCAGTAGTCTCAATTACATAGTCAAAGTCTTCCACTCCTGGGGCAAAGTCTTGATTAACTCAATCAGTCACTTATTCAGCAATCAATTACTAAGTATCATACACAAACCCCTACTTGTTCATCAATCAGTTACTAAGTATCATACACAAAACCCTCTACCCCTTAGGTCACTAGTAAACTATAATTCCATAATCACTCAGTACCCAAGGAGAGGTCTTTCATCTTGACTTGGGGTCTGTTCTCAGATTCCCTGGAACCCCTTCCATGGTCCCAGATTCTACCTGGATTCACCAGACTGTCACCTAAGTTTAATGGCAGACAGCTCCCAGTTCCTTGATCAGCTCTCTGGGCAGGTTCTGCTTCACACTGAAGTTCACAGGGTCTGGTCCATGTCAGATCCTTCACCATTTCTGCTCCAGGGAATTCAAGGCTCAACCAAGCCACAAACAAAGTCTCAGCATCCCAGTCATGCTTCCTCAGTCACCTGGGATCCTGGGCTCTGTGCTCCTGGACTCCTGGGCTCTGGGCTCCTGTCTCTGGCTCCTGTACAGAAGAAGCTCTACCACCACAAGCTCCCAGGAAATTCTGGCTCAGTTCTCCATTCTTTTGTAGCTACTCTGCCACCAGATTTTAGTCTCAAGAAAATTCTGACTGTGCCTCTCTGGGGCTTTTCTTATATACATAGCATTAGCTACTTCCCGTTTCAGCCAACTCCTTCCTGTTATGTCAGCAACACTAGACAGGAGTTCATACCTTCTGTTTCCCCAACAGAGGCTTGATCAGCAACTAAGTGCTAAGTACCTGTTACTTTTGCCAACACAAGGGTTCATCAAATTCAAAATTACATTACCATTACATTGACACAACACAATACCATAGGGCAATTCTTGTGTACATGGGTGCTGAACACAGGGCTTTCCAGAAGGTGGAAGAGGGTGTTGACTAACTCTGTTTTTCCCTTACCATGGACTTTGGAAACCCCTATTTTGCAACTCAGCAAGATTATGCCAGAAGTAAGTCTACTCTTACTACTAATGTAAATCTATTACAGCCTTAGTTTAGTATGTATCACTAGACCTTATAGAAGCAACTCTATAAGAAGCTATTCTGTAAGGTGTATTGCTGGCCACCAAGAGGTGTAGCAGCAAGCACCATAACATACCCAGGATGGCTAACACAGGTTCTTTGATACACTTTTCTAAAGGAAAGCAACTCAAAAAGGGGTTAACAATCTTATTTTAATCAAAAATGTATCATTTACCTACTTCAGCGGAAAACATCAGCGCCCTGAACTTCAGAGAATACACACCAAAGTTACAAGCAGACAAAAAATACAGACATAGAAACAGAACAGAAGACAGGGCTTCCAGCTTCCAGACTGACCACTACAGCCATACCTAGTTAGTTACCAGAGAGAAAAGTACCAACATGTGGGTTTTCAAAACCAGGGGGCTCGGTGGCTGCTCAGTCTCATCTGGTCAGATCACACAAATCTTCCCATGAGTGTATTCCGAAGCAAAACCTCACATTGTTGTGAAGAGAATAAAAGCAAGACCGAGACTTGGGTTCAAGGTAAATTTAGGTGTAGATTTATTGATCAAGTGCACACTATTGCCTGGAGTATACACTCAAATCAGGCAGTCCTGAATGCAAAAAAGCACAATTGAGGAGAGGAGATAGCATAAGCAATGAGGTACAGAAGCCAAGAACAGCCATTAGTTGGATCAATAGCTCAGGGCTAATTTGGGAAACATGGCACAAGGGTGCAAGGGCACTTGTGAACAGGGGTCCTTCCTAGAACAGGGTGGAGGGTACAGGGTGGAGGGCACAGGGGGAGTGGAATTCCCTAAAACAGGCTGGGATCATGGAACAGGCCAGGGTCATGTTCTGGGTGAAGGGTGTGGGGGACCCTGCTTAGTGAGCATTCTGGGTGGGGACCTTGCTTGGTCAGCATCCCGGAACAGGGCGGTCTCTTGCATGGGATAGACTTGCCCCATGATTTTTGTACAGACTTGTACCATGTTCCTTGTACAAAATGCTGCTTCAAGACTTATTGATTTAGGGCAGTACTAATTCAGGGAGAGACAAGGGAGCAGGGAACTATGTCTTATGTGGTTCACTTTTACCCCGGACTATGCCTTGAGCTGTTACAAGAGGTTACAGGGTTTAGGATAGAGACAGAGACAAATTAACATAAAGTGGCTTAATGGTGGGCTCCAAATCAGGTGGCATGTGATTCAAGTTAGGGTACAAGAACATCAGGGTATATATAGCCTTCTCCAGGGTCAGAAAGCATCGCAACCCTCATGTCCCATTGTCCAATCTGAAAGTAACAAGGTGTTGGCATTCCTGAAAAGCAAGCCACCCCTCATAGGCTCCATGTGACCACATTCAGCCTATTAGGGGGCAGAGTTTGTTTTTGAATCAGGAAAGGTCCTCAAATTCACCTAAACCTATCAAGGGGCAGGGAAGATTTTCAAATTTCGATCACCATTACAAGGTACTATGAGATTTCATTTATTTATTGGGCTTACTAATAAATCAGTATGCTCAGAAACTGTGTGCCTTGGTTTCTCTTCATTGCAGATATTTTTCATGATAATTGATGTCCCAGATGGGAAAAGAGCAAGTGTTTCCAGCCCCCAGGAAACCCTCTTGGAAGAAGTCTTAACAGAGGATTATCCTAGAGGCTGGACTCCTTCTAGGGCCTAAAGTCAAATTTTCTCACCGCAATGGTAATCTCCCACCTTGTTGGGGGAAGAGTTAATTCCCTTTTGTCCTTCCCAGTAAGGGTCAGGTCTTTAAGGTATTGAAGGAAGGTTCTGTTCCCTTTTTCCCTTCACAATAAGGATTGGGCCTTTAAGGTGGTAAGGGAAGGCCTTTTATTATGGAAAAGGTACCTTAATTTTCAGTCAGGCTCATTTTTTTTCATATATATATAATCTAAATATTCTAAAGTATTATAGAAAAATATCTAAATTATTTAGATAAAATATATCTAAATTTTCTAAAGTATTATAGAAAACATGCCTCTGAAGAACACCTTAAAGTAATCTTTGAGAAGTAGAAAAAAATTCTGGCATGCAATAAGCACTGTGTAAATGAATTGTTGTTACTTCTTTAATTGACTTTCATTAGTCCATACTGAATAGCTTTGTGATTGGATATAATTAGTAAAATACCAAAGGAGATAGAATGAGTGATTTTCTCTGTAAGATAATTTAAAATGTACTCCATTGAATTATTGTCATCTGATTAGTAATATGTATCATATTTTAAATACATGATATTGGGTATGCAATTTTTTTAATGAAAGCTGAGAAAAGCTGTTAAGACAAGTTGCTTCCCCTTTTAATATGAATGCTATTAGTTTGGGCACCTATGTGACTCAGTGGACTGGGCTTAGACTCAGAGAGACTTATCTTCATGAGTTCAAATCCAGTCTCAGACACTTAATAGTGAACTTGACAAATCACTTAACCCTGTTTACTTTAGTTTCTCACCTGTAAAATGAGTTGGGGAAGGAAATGGAAAACTGCTCAAGTATCCTTCCCAAGAAAACCCCAAATGGGATCACAAAGAGACTGAAACAACTGATCAAGCAAAAATAAATGTTAATGGATTATAATTACATTTCAAATGTATAAACATAATGTGTTTGAAAATTGCTTAATGTTTAATGGGTTTGATGTGTTTTGTTTTGTTTTGTTTTAAATTAGAAAATAATTAGGATAACTCACTGTTGGGAGAAGAGAATAGCCAAATCCTTTTAAGAGATCTTTTTTGGTGAGGATTCATAGGATAAGATCTTACCAAATCTTCTAACAGTTATAAAACTGTAAAACTCTGTAGTACTGCATTTTGAGGAACTGGGACTACCCTCAACAACAGAAAAACTTGCAATTTAATTTTAAATATCTCCTTTAAGATCATTTGGAAAATCATGAAATCATATTTGATAATAATTAGTAGGTAATGAAATTACATTTTTGGAACAACTGTATGCATATGAATACAAATCCAAAATGCAATTTTTCATGAAAGGTCAATAGAACATTCTGATACTTACTAGAAAAAGGACAATAACCTAGTCATTAGCCATAATTAGTGAAATTTTGCTGTTGGAGAAAAAGTCTCTGAGGACTTTAATCTGCTGTTATTATACATTTTTATTACATGTATAAGTGTCTGACCACTCATAAGATCATCATTCAAGGGAAATGTCATGTGCTTCAGCTGTCATAGGACTCCTACATGTTGATGTCTGTCTCTGAGAAGGGTAATAGACTGACACTGTGAAGGTGAAGGTAAGATTCTCTTCACTTATCCACCTAGCTATGTCTGAGCCTGAATATGATACCCTATGGCTCATAATGAGCCTTTCTGCTGTTTGACTAATGACTGTAGTTCATACCTGAAATCAAACAGAACTAAGCAATAGTATTGGTACTGCTAGATCTCTCCCTTTTGCCCCACATAGCAAATTCCATTGATAAAGGCATGTGTGTAATGATGCTTCATTTTTCATTGTAATAAACATAGGAGATAAACTCTATTGATAACTTTTAAATGGATATATGCTAATATAATACTAGTATAGTTAGGAATCATTTTGAATTTTCATTTGAATTAAAATTAATAGAGACCATTTAATGCTTAGCCTTGTTAAAAGTAGGAAAGATGCTTCTGTGACCTGATTTGATAGGGTATTTTGTTTATAGTATATCAATACTATAACATCCTTTCATTATATTTGTATGATCATAATATCTTCCTAAGGGGGGAATGAATATGAATTATATGTAGATAAAGATGAATGAAAATTTTTTTAAGTTAAACACAGCACATAATTTCGACGAGCAAAAATATATGTGTGTACACCATTGACCCTCAAATACAAATGGCCTTCTCAGAATATGCATTGGCCTATAAAGATCTAATTATGTTCTTTTTATGAGTTTTAATTCTGAAACAATGACTAATATATGAAGAGCTCACTTTACAAACTGGGCCCTCATGTATCTTTTCAGATAGATAGCAGTTCATATAAACTACAAAGTTTGGATAAAGAATGGTCAGAGACAGCCAGGACTTAAATTCTCCAAAGGGTCAGGTAAAAGTTAAATCTCGCATGTCTCTGACTGTAACATCTGCACCAGATAAGCAGCCCTTCCAGGAGGACCTATCTTCAGAGCTGCCATCAACTGAGACCAACTCCACAATGAGAAAGTAAAAAGTTGTTTCCAACCACGATAATACCTACTACATCTGAATTGTAACTGGAAATTGAAAAGAATGAGAATGGGCTACAAGCGTACAAACCACTTGATTATTATATTACCTGGAACACGTGTAAATTCTACATTTCCCATGTACCATTTATTTTCTGCAAGTCTAACTTCCTGAAGGGGACTTCCCTCAACATATTTTTGTCAGTGCACTGAGCCTATTTCTGCCTAACCACCACTACATGGTTATGGATAAGGTACAAGAGACTTATCATCTTTTGCTAGGCCATTAATAACAGTCAACCAGCATCAGTAATAATCAAACTTCTCATGACTGGCTTTGTATAAAAACATTGAACCCTGTAATTATTGCTTTCCATTGTGTAAGGGGAATCTGAAGATCTTCCCTGCCCCTTGGCCCCTTGACAGGCTTAAGTGAATCTGAGAACCTTCCCTTATTTGAAAATATACTCTGCCCCCTTATAGGCTGAATGTAGTCATGTGGAGCCTATGGCAAGAGGCTTGTTCTTCAGGAAGACCCACACCTTGTTACTTTGTATTTGATTGGGCAGTGGGTCAAGAGGGTTTTGACATTCTCTGACCCAGGAGAAGGCTATATATACCCTGATGTGAGGTTTTGCTTTGGAGCTCACTTTGGGAAGAGTTGTATTATTTGGCCAGATGAGATTCTGGGCAGCTGTTGAACCCCCCCCTTCCCTCCCCCCCGCCCCAGTTTTGAAAACCCAGATGTTGGTGCTTCCCTGTCTGGTAACTACCTAGGTATGGTGTAAGGGTTATGGTATTTAAAGATCTTCCATGTTCCGTTGGACTTGCTGACGTAGCAGGAAGGGGCGGAGCAAGAGGAAGCAGAAGCCAAGCTAGTGTTCCTGCAGTGGCTGGCAGTGGT
Source organism: Petaurus breviceps papuanus (assembly GCF_028583685.1). Lineage (NCBI taxonomy): Eukaryota > Metazoa > Chordata > Mammalia > Diprotodontia > Petauridae > Petaurus > Petaurus breviceps. The sequence goes on from NW_027186315.1 coordinate 10,899,049, forward strand.
GGCGATGGCGGCAGCAGCAGCAGAGGCAGAGGCAGTGCAAAGCCCTTTTTCAATTAGCCATAATTTCTGCTAAGGACTCCTGCTGAGGACTGCCAGGGGCCGGAGCTGCTGGGAGCGCGCTTCCCGGACGCTGGGTGGGTGCTGTGAGTGGGGAGAGGAGGACCTTTGCCTGAGGTAGCCTGTTCTGTTTTAAAGACTTTAAAATGTGGGTGCTTTCTACTTTATCTACCTGTGCCAATGTCATAACTACTCTGATGGCTTTCCCTTTTTGGTTTTGGGACTCAGTCTTTTGGTATCTTAATAAATTTTCTAGTTTATTCCCCCATATGGCAAGCATGATGTATTTTGTGATGGATAATTATATCAGCATATCTGTAATCTCCATAGGCATTGTGAATATGGCATTGCTGATACATTTGGCGACGAGGATGGGATCAAAAAATGTCAGGCCTCTATTTGGAAGCAGTGGGGCTTTAGAGGGAGAAATGGCTATTCCAGGATGGGAGGATTTGCCTTATTCCTCTCTAGCCAGAGAATGGGCTAAAAGCACAGGGCCCTGTGAAAACTGGGAACCAAGGCTAAAAGAGGGAGAACCTGGAGATTTGGAAAGATGTTTGAAAGCAATACCCATAGAACCAGGCAAAGAACTGGCAGGAGTGTGCAGGAGAGGCTGGGTACTGCTAACAAGTTATCGCCTTATGTGTAAAAGTAGGGATAAGCTGCTGAAGGAAAGAGCTCGGATGGCTAGGGAGTCAGCTGGTTTGCCTGAGGATTCTTCTGTGTCACAGCACTCAGAAGAGCAAACTGGAGGGACTCATGTGGTCCAGGAGCAAGCTACTGTTCATGTAGCTAAAAG